>NW_028141179.1:0-193603 GCF_030444845.1 Prenolepis imparis | reverse complement strand
AATAATTACCACCAACGCTTGAATTTCACATATGAAAT
Organism: Prenolepis imparis; assembly: GCF_030444845.1. Classification (NCBI taxonomy): domain Eukaryota; kingdom Metazoa; phylum Arthropoda; class Insecta; order Hymenoptera; family Formicidae; genus Prenolepis; species Prenolepis imparis. Next base: position 193,565 of record NW_028141179.1, on the reverse strand, counting down.
TGAAGTCAGTTCTTCCATTAATTTCCTAAATACAACGATCATTCGTTCAGACAATAGACTCATTACTAATTGGTACAGGAAACCTACATGTTCTGGAAGATATATAAACTTTTTTTTCTAACCACCCTTTAAAATATAAAATTAATACTATTTATAATCTGGTTGATCATGTCATTCTACTATCCAATGACATTTTCCATCATAAAAACATTGAGATGGTGAATGATATCTTACTTAATAATTGTTTAACCTAAACACATCATCAAACGACATATACAAAAAAGAATTAATGTATAAAAAATTCGTAATCACATTAATGATTGTGATATGAATCGTGGACAATCTGACAGAACATCTTTTATTTCATTGCCATATGCTAAAGATGTGAGTTATGATCTATGTCGTATTATGCGTGGCATGGGCTTCAACGTCTATAAAATAACCAAAAAAAAAAGCTAAATACATTGATTAAACGTGGTAAAGATAGTTTACATAATGATCAGAGAACTAATGTTGTATATAAATTAGATTGCAAAAACTGTAATGCGTCATATATCGCCCAAACAAAAAGGCGCTTACGTACTCGAGTGAAAGAGCATTTTAACAATATAAAATTGCATGAAACCAATTATTCCGTTATAAGTAAACATAAATTGGAATTCGGACATGAATTTGATTTGGACAAAACCTAATATATTATATAATGAGAAATATGTGAAAAAGAGAGAAATCGCGGAAATGTTGTATATTAAAAAATTCAATAATACAATCAATCTACAAAAGGACACAGATAGCTTAAATAAAATCTATGACAAAATAATAAAGGTCGTTTAGCTTGGTTTCCTATTTTTATATTTCAGTCACTGACAAAGTTTCATACTGATACAATGTTTCTCTCTTTAAAATTCAACAAGATGTTAATGATTTGTTTTAACTTAAATTTGTGAAGTATTTCAATAAGAACGTATGTACTCAAATTTTTATAGCAAATCCATTTATGTATATTACTGTTTTTTGTATTCAAACCGTTTTTTTTTAAATTAATTATTATTTCAGTTTATACTTGAAAAGGACCACAACCATATGGTCGAAGCGTTGTAACTTCTATTAAATAAACAAATTTTGGCTAGTTTGGTCGATTAATTTACAACTACCCCTTTGATTATTGTACTAGCGATATAAAAACAACTTAAAAAATTTAAAATTTTTATTAATTATTTTATTATTTTAATAATATTTAAAATTAAAATGAGATACTCACTAGACCCATAATTCCTCCCTGACAGATTCGGGAGGATATGATTCCTCGCCGAACAATTTTCTGAGGCAGAAGACGTCATCTCACTAGTAATCCTGTGCCCATTCCACAATCCCCTCCGCGTCGTCCCATAGCTCGGCCAATTCCCGCCGATCGCACCACCGATAATTTCGTACTTGTTCTATATGCCGATGATTAAGGTATCCACCGATTTGGATGGATTCCTCGGTTATTTTCTGAAAATCGACAAATTTGGTAGATAATAATAATAAACAAATTTATTATATAATAATAAAAACTTACCGGCATTGTGAATATAAGGAACAGAGTCCTCAATAAATTTTCTAGCAAGTGGGTCTTCCAAGATATTATGTCTATTATTTCATGAAGTCCTAAGGATATTCTTGTTAAAAAAAAATTTGGGCCCAAAATGTCTCCCGATCCAAAACGCATTTTGCACTGCACTTAATAACTTAGCTCGATGACACTTAGCGGTACTTAGCTCAGCGACTGCTTTAAACTTTGTGATGAACATCGCAGAGACAGACCCTCTCTCCATAAGCTTCAGCCCCATCCCCTCAGATAAATCGTAGTAATAAATATCTGTTTATAAATTCGAGCGGTTGGACATCAGCGCTCACCGTAATGCTATACGCCATACGCTGTTTTGTTTATACTTGCGGAAAGGACCATGAGAATGCTTAAAAGAGAGAGAGAGAGAGAGAGAGAGAGAGAGAGAGAGAGAGAGAGAGAGAGAGAGAGAGAGAGCGTGAGGTGTTTACGAGAGATAGCGCGAGAGAGATGTCGCGCCGGCGAGATAAGGCGGCTTTGAATACAAAACAAGAACCATTTGCCATTGTATATAGTTTGAAATGGTCTTTCTTTAAAGGAAACTACGGTCTACTTTGAAGTCCTCCCGCGAAGTCCGGACAAAAGTATAACAATCAAGACGATCTAGAGAAGAGGGTGGGGAATAAAGTCGAGGAGGAGAGGGATAGAGTCGACGATCAATCGTCGATCAATCATACAAGAGGAGGAAAAGTGATGGATCGGCGACGACGACGACACACGTGGGGATAAGACTCGGGAACGTTCAACGGGCGGATCCGAACGCGCGGTGTTTCAATGAGACAGGGAGATGAGGACGAGGAAGTCGTTGCTGCCGATCGTTCTACTGTGCGTCACGATGGCCGGCCTGGCTCTCGGCCAGGAGAAGAGGTGGTCGAAGGCGATCACGAAGCACCGGGATAAAAGCGCCAAGGGCAAGTACGACCCTGATTACGCGGACAGGACGAGGGAGGATGATTCCGATGAGTTTTATTACGATCGAAGCTCCTCGGCTAACAGCTACAATCCCGACTTCCTCGCCGCCTACAGGAACAACCGGGCCATCGACAACTCCAGGTATGCATTCAGAGCTTTATATTGGATAAGCGCTCTTTGATTTCGCTGCGCGATTTCCCTTCCAAAAACAAGAATCGAATCACCGACCGATATTGCTCTTTTTCCATTTTTCTAAAATCCGTGGACACGCTCGCTCCCACACGCGGTCAAAACAAAACTACGAGTCCGATTCGGTTGAAATTTTGACAGTAGCCGTCTACGAGAATGTACTACACGATAGTAAATCTCTCTTGTGATACTGGCACCATCGGGCGGTGAGGCTAAGTACTTATCGGACCACCCTCGTATATATAATTATTATATTATAATATATTGAATAATCTGTTTTATATATTTTTTCTGAAAAAAATACACAGAATTTTCTGTTAAAATTTATCCTGAAAATCATGGTGATCGTGAAACAATATGGTATGGAAAAAATTTTTTTAATTTTTGACTTTGATTAATTTTAACATACTTTTAGTAAAATTAATCAAACAAATTTTACATTTTATTGTGATAGATATTATTATTTTTTATTGTGATAAATATTAATCAGAGAAATTCTCATAAAATTCTTTCAATACCATATTATCCCATGATTTTCAGAGTAAATTCTAAAAGAAAATTCTCTCTCTGTGTATCTTTCCTCAAAAAAAAAATGTTTCGCCTGAAAAAAATTTGTTCAAGAAAGGAAATATTTTTGACAATTAAACACATGATTGTTACATCAAGAGTCTTATTAAAGTCTTTTAAAAAAATTTTGTTTAGAGGAAAAAAAAAATTTTTTAAGACTAATAAAAAATTTTAATTTAATATATTTACAATACAGTTCGGCGTTTATTTCGAGTACGACGATGAGCGTTAAGTGATATTATTTTAGCCAATAAATTCCCTCAGATCGATTATTACGTATATATATACGTAATAATCGATCTGAGGGAATATAGTATATCGTCTATATATAGTATATCGTCGAGATTGCTACGCGACGATATTTTCTCTCTTCTCCCCCGTCGTCGACATTGAAATTCTCTTTGATCTTATTAAAGTTATTAAGGGGATCCTAGTCGGATGGTCGAACTCCGACAGGTTAGCACCACACATATCCAAACATATACACGTATACACATATACACACGATAGGTTAGCACCACACATATCCAACATATGCACGTATGCACACATATGCGTCAAAATGTTTTTAATATTTAACTTTTTTATTAGACTTGCAATCTCACTTTTTATTGTTTACTAATATTTCTTCATGTTAACCCTATCGCGTATACTATATTTTATGCACAGATAAACTGCAGAACTATTTTTATTAAATAAGTATTATTACGAGCTGACATGAAAGAAGCCGATAACAAAACTGTAATTTTTGATTTTTATATGATTATATGATTTATATATTATATGATTTATATATGGAATTATAGCTAACGCGGTCCGTTTTTATAAGTACTTTAATCGTGGAAAAGGATTTATTGATCTGTATAGTCAATAAAAAGATATCCCAAAATAATAAAGTTGGTTCTGCCGTACCGACAGAACTAACTTTAGGATCCGACTAGGATCCCCTTAACGGCTTTTAAACGCCTCGCTAATTTTACTTGGTTGAACGAGTAATTCATGGTATCGCGCACAAAAAGCAAGTTCATTTAAATGCACGTAATCCTTTTAAAAACTGCGCGAATATATTTGTTAAAAAAAAAAAAAATTTTTTTTTTTAATTTTAACGAAAGAGCACTCTTTTGCGTTGAAAATTTAACGAGAAACGAAACACACGTATTTTATTTTATTAAACGTGTGTGAAAATTATCATTCCCATCGAATTGTAACTATCAAGTTATTAAAAAAAAATCAATTTCCGACGAAAATTTCAACGTCGCAATTTCGCAGAACATTTGATCGATTCGAGAGTTTAATATAACAATATACAGAGATAGAATCTCGATAGTTCAAAGTTTGCCCGGACAATCGAAAATTCGGAGTTTGCGGGAAAAGAAGAGAAGTTCGCAGACTCTATTGTAATTAAAACCCGATCGTCTCTCTCCCTCTCTGTCCAGATCTACGGATGTCGGGTTCAAGAACAATCAGCAGTCTAGTCAGTCGTCGAATCTGCCGAAATCGCACATGAAATCGAGCGAGGAGGTCGGAGGACGCGAAAAGGGACGGAAGGGACACAAGAACGTCACTATAGGGGACGGCATTTGTCAGAGCACAGATATCAAGAACAGCGTCGTCTTCTTCTCGATATTAAAGGACTGCCGCGTGATCGAGGGCTTCCTGCAGATCGTATTGATCGAGAACAACACCGAGGCGGATTTCGAGAATGTCAGCTTCCCGGAACTGCGAGAGATCACCGGCTACTTCCTTCTGTATCGCGTCGACGGGCTGAAGAGCCTCAGCAAACTTTTCCCGAATCTCGAGGTCATCCGGGGCGATATACTCCTTACGGATTACGCCTTCATGATTTACGAAATGAAGAACTTGCAAGAGGTGAGATTTTCGCGCGAGCTCTCTCTTCCGCCTTTGTTTTGTTTTCTCTTGGTTTCTTTTTTTTCTTCCTTTCGTAACTTTCCTATTTTTTTTTTACTCTTTGTTAATGAAATTAGCTTGCAGCAGAATCTTAATCAGATTATAATCTTTAAGCTTTTGCCTTAAACGTTTCGTACCTTTTTACCGTTTTAAAACGAACATGAATCTAATATGGATTCTGTCATTAATAATTTGAACAGCTATATAACATTTTTCCCCTAATTATATCTGCTTAAATTTAAATGTTCTCGTCAATAAATAGATAAATAAATAAATTATTTTTTTTTCTGATCATATATCTTTAACATCAGACGAATTAATTTTAATATGAGTAATTGGGGGTTTGGAGTTGAAAATTCGTATTTATTGCCTTATTCCACACAAATCTCACCGTGGAAGGATTATTAAGAGCTTTCGACGCCCGATCGTCCGAGTTTATCGCATTTAATACCGACACTCTCGATGACAAACGGGACTCGTGGGACTGCAATTTTTCATACAGCGTTAGGATTTTTATTCATATATACGCGCAGACATGACACGCTCGTCCGTCACGTAGAGAATCCATCTCGCGATCGTTCATTCCCACGCCGAATCAAGTCCAGTCTGTAAGGTTCGAAGGTATATGGTCCAATCTGTCGCTATGGGACCCGATTAAAATGATCCTCCGGGGTCAAGTGACGTTAATCAGTCAATCGAATTAACCGGCTGTTCGACCCTTGACTCATAATTCCACGAAACTTTTTCACAGATCGGTCTCACCAGTCTGACCAGGATCTCCCGGGGCGGCGTTCGCATCGAGAAGAATCCCGCTCTCTGCTTCACCAGTACCCTGAATTGGAGCCACATCGTGCCGGCCGGCGAGAATTTCATTAAAGACAACAGAAATGAACAGAATTGCCCGCACATGAAAGGAGATGGTTTGAATTTTGAATTTTTTCTTATAATGTATAACGAAAATGTTACCAAAACCTTATCAAAGGGAAAGAGTGCGATCACCTTTAATCTTTAATATTATTTTACTATAGTATCATACTCTCAGTGTCCTGGCGGCTATTGCTGGCAACCGCGCAACAGTGTCATTTGCTAGAGAGGTCTAGATGTCACGAACAATGCCTTGGAAAGTGTTTCGGTCCGAGCGACACCGAGTGCTACGTTTGCAAGCATTATCGGCACGATGGAAGATGCATCGAAAGCTGTCCGCCTGATTTGTGAGTAATTTGTTAACTTTCGTAAGAATGCAATTGCGATGTGACGGAGTAAAATTAGTTTACAGCAAGTTTATATGTACAATATACACCTCTCTTATATCTGTATCTTATATACAAATAGAATCCAAAAAATATGTACGCGATAAATCTACAGATTACTTTGTTTCGATTTTAAATAATTTCGGAAATTGCTCCTTTATTTATTACCGATTCTCTCTAGTAAACTGGAGTCAATTTTTCTGACAAAATTATGTAGAAGGAGAGAAGACACAAGATTCTAGTTCTAATTTCATACAAAATGTCCATTAAATGTCCATAAAATCATTAAGATATTATGGAAAGGAATGAAGATTTTAGGGCCGGCGCTGCGACGAACATGTCGAAACGTTATTTATATAGGTGCAAAAGCGTTGACATTCAGCAGCTTTGTACCCTCGCGGAAAATCGGTCGTAAACGAGAGTAGTAGTAATACTATGAGAGTTCTAACTCAGGTCCTCTGAGGGGGGTGCGGGGCGCGGGGGGTTCTCCGTGGCGAGGGGTATGACGTCACGCGGGGCGGGGGTATCTCGTAGGCGCGGGGGCTGACGTCACGCGGGTGGAGGGGGATGTTTCGACAAAGGAGGGGGAGTTTTCTGAGTGCAATATTTGTAGATGGTATCTTTACGACTTTTTTATGAGGGTTCTTAGACATTTTCCCCAAAAAGGTATAGAACAAGCGCCGATGATTAACAATTTTGTACCCTCGTTAATATAATTTTATTACGGAAGCGCCGATGTCCGGCTGCTCGTCAACGGAGCGTTCTAGAATCCATTAAAACTATGTTTTTTCATTTTATGGACATTTTATCATTACGAAAGGAATGAAGATTTTAGGGCCGACGCTGCGACGAACATGTCTAAACGTGATTTAATAGGCCTCTACCTATTTGCGTTGACGTTCGGCAGCTTTGTATCCTCGCGGAAAATCTCCCATAAAAACGAGAGCGAAATATTTTTCTTAATATTTTTTAAGGAAGAATGCAACGTATCGGCGCCAACGTTCGGCAGCTTGTGTCCTTACTCCTCTATCCATAAAACCGATATCTCAAACTATCTTTTGAGATACGCCAAATGTTAGAAAAGAAGATAGAATTAGGTGAAATATATATAAGGAGGATGAGAGCGCGTCAAACCATAGTACGATTTGAAAGCGCATAGATGCAGCGGTGAAAAAAGTTTAATGGTTACTTTCTTGTATTAGAAGTGTTAGTGGTATAATAGTGAATAAAAGAAATAATGGAAAACATCGAGCAGAACGAACGCGACCTGTTGGAGCGGTCCCATCAAATCACCACCTTGGGCGAATATTTTGAGTGGGCGCTGCGCTGCGAGGACTTTATCAAACTGCTCGAAGAACGCAGTCGTGTGAAGCGTCCGCGACTCTCCATTGGATATAGACAATCTTTGGTTGCTAGAATCGCGCGACTCGAGGGTACAAAGACTCGATTGCAGAGACAGTTTATACCCAGTGGTGGTAATTACAGTGGCGGTAATTACAGTGGCGATAATAACACGGGAAGACTCGTTTGGCGAGAGATCGATACCGCGTTCGAAAATCGGATACTGACAGGTGCGGTGATTAACGCAGACTATATCGAACCGCGACAATTTTTGGAAGACGCTAGTAGTGTAGTACTCGAGCAAGTGCAAGATGTTATAAAAATACACAACTGTGCAAAAGTAAATACCGTGTTCAACGGTGAGTTTGTGACAGGTGATAAGCGCGCCAACAAAAGCATTAACACGCGAAATTATGAACTCTTTCGCACGTCCGATTTACACGAGTGGTATGAGCGGCATGTCATCGAATCCACATTGGCGTCTCTCGAAGAGTTTCAGGAACGTGATAGCGGATGGGCATTGTCACGAATCCTTGATCTTACGGTCAACGTCAACAAGTGCAATCCTATGCGCGCAGGGTGTTATCTAAACTTATCGCGAGAAATTATTACGAAGAGAGCAGTGGTGAACGTGCGATCAACGGACAATGCATGTTTCGCATGGTCAGTGGTGGCCGCTCTGTATCCCGCAGAAAGACATGTGGAACGAGAATTTTCATATCCCCATTACACGACAGTGTTAAATCTTCAGGACATTGAGTTTCCGATGACATTAAACCAAATTAAAAAGTTTGAACTGGCAAATAACATCTCAATCAACGTCTATGGCATCGAGAGGAAGAAGGAATTATCTATTCTTCCGATACAGCTCACTGATCGGAAGAGAGAAAAACATATAAATATGCTGTATGTGCAGGAGGACGACAACGTTGGACATTTCGCGTGTATAATATAAAAAATCTATCCCGGCTTGTCAGCACGCAACTGAGCAAACATGACCACAAGAAATATATCTGCGATCGGTATGTATATTTATTGCAAATTATATAATAATTTTAAATAAAATTGTAAATAAAATTGTAATTTTTTTTTTTTCACAGATGCTTGCACTTCTTTAATTTGAGCGAAAAATTGGAGGCTCACATTGCGGACTGTCGAGAAATGAACGACTGCGCTATCCGATTACCAAGCGATAAAGACAAGTGGCTCGACTTCGACAACTACAACAGAATGGAGCGACTTCCCTTCGTGGTGTACGCTGACTTGGAGTGTGTGCTGAAGAAGACGCCGGAACATGCGTCATACTCCCAACATCACGAGGTATTTAGCGTTGGGTATTACGTGCAATGTTCGTACGACAACTCGTTATCCGCGTATAATTCTCGCCGTAGTATCGATTGCGTTTCATGGTTCGCCGAAGAACTTAAAAATTTAGCGCATCGCGTAAAGGGTATTTTGTCTGATAATGTCCACATGACAAAATTAACGCAAGATGAATGAGAAAAATTTCATAGCGTCACGCAATGTCACATTTGCGAAAAACCGTTTGCGCCGGATGATACACGCGTACGCGATCATTGTCATCTGACCGGGCGATACAGGGGTCCCGCGCATTCAAACTGTAATCTAAACTACAAAGACTCTTATGTCATTCCTGTAGTTTTCCATAATCTATCCGGCTATGACGCACATTTTATCATAAAAGAAATAGCTACTGCGTATGAAGGACGAGTAGATGTGCTTCCAATAACAAAAGAAAAATACATTTCATTTACGAAGACTGTCAATAGTACCGACGACGATAAAGATCGGAAAGCTTGCATGAAATTACGATTCATCGATTCATACAAATTTCTCAATGCTAGTCTTGACAAATTGGCATCTTTTTTGAATAAGGATAAGTTAAAAATTTTGCGTTCCAATTTTTCCGCATTATCCGCTAACAATTTTGAATTATTAACGCGAAAAGGTGTCTTTCCGTACGAGTACATTGACTGCGTGGACAGGCTGCAGGACACGCGTTTACCACCACGCGAATCGTTTTACAGTTCTTTAACCAGTGACACTGTATCCGAGAGCGACTACGCACACGCCGTCAACGTGTGGCAGCAGTTCTCCATTCAAACCTTGGGTGAATACAGCGATCTGTACTTAAAAACTGATGTCTTGTTGTTGGCAGATATATTTGAAAACTTTCGCGACACTTGCATCGCGAGTTACGGACTCGACCCTACGTATTATTATACTCTTCCTGGGTATACATGGGACGCCATGTTAAAATATACATGCGTAAATTTCGAACTGCTTACCGATATCGATATGGTTATGTTTATTGAACGGGGTATACGCGGCGGTCTAAGTCAATGTTCAGGAAGATACGCGCATGCTAATAACAAGTACATGCAGTCATATGATCCATCGAAACCATCATCATATTTAATGTATTTAGATGTAAATAATTTGTATGGATGGGCAATGTGTCAACCACTGCCTTATGCCGATTTTCGATGGGTCGACGATGTATCTAACTTTGACATCTCGTCAATAGCGCTCGATTCACCTACAGGCTATATCCTCGAAGTAGATTTAGAGTATCCACAACATCTTCACGACACGCACACTGACCTACCGTTTTGCCCGACACGTGACAAACCGCCCGGCAAGCGGGAAGATAAGCTTCTCGCAACGCTATATGATAAGAAGCGTTACGTCATACACTACCGCAATCTGCAGCAGTGCACGCGGCACGGCCTTCGCGTTACAAAAATACATCGCGTATTACAATTCACTCAATCCGCATGGCTCCGCGATTACATTGAACTAAATACAAAATTTAGAACACAAGCGAAAAATGATTTTGAGAAAAATTTGTACAAATTGAACAACGCGGTATTTGGCAAAACGATGGAAAATGTGCGTAATCATGTAGATGTAAAATTATTGACAAAGTGGGACGGACGATACGGAGCAGAGGCGATGATAGCGAAACCAAATTTCCATAGCAGGAGCGTCTTTTCAGAAAATTTAATTGCCGTAGAATTACGTAAACTAGAAGTAAAATTTAACAAACCAATCTATGTTGGTATGTGTATACTCGACATATCGAAAGTGTGTCTGTACGAATTTCATCACGAGTACATGTCACCGCTCTATCGTGACAGATGTCGGGTAATGTACACCGATACAGATAGTTTAATATATCATATTAAATGCGAAGACGTGTATGAAAATATGAAACGCGATATCGCTAGATTCGATACGAGCGATTATCCAATTGACAACGCGTACAGTATACCGCTTGTGAATAAAAAGGTGCCAGGTCTAATGAAGGATGAAAATAATGGCGCGATAATGACTGAATTTGTAGGATTTAGAGCAAAAATGTACGCTTTGCGAGTAGATGGTAAGAAAGATACAAAAAAGGTTAAAGGTGTCAAAAGTAACGTTGTCGCGGGAACGATAACATTCGACGATTATACGCGGTGCCTGAACGACGAGATTGAAATGACACGTAGTCAGTCATGTATTAGGTCGAAATTGCATGAAGTATACACCATCTGCGAGACAAAAATTGCTCTAAGTCCGTACGACGATAAGCGGTATATCATACCTGATTCGACCGACACATTACCATGGGGACATTATCAGATACCCTATATAAAATATAATGTAATATAATGTAATATAATGTATGTGCGATATGTTATGTAACATATGTGTATGTATTTCATATATTGGAACGGAAAGGATGTATTAATAAAGATTTTGTATTTCACATATTTCATGTATATTGTAATATTTCAAATACTTTTATTTGTTGTACACATTATATATTTTTTAATTTTTGAGTAATTAATAAATACAATTTGTATGAATTAAATTGCATTGTCCTTTTGTATCCAAGAGTTGTGCGAATTGTCAAATCCCAGCCATTTTACGTAAACCTCGTCACCCCTCCTGCGCAGTACTTTCTCTACGAGATATACGTCCGGATAATTCGCGCTATGCAACTCGTGCTCGTAAAACGCTCCAGCGACAGATGTTTTGCGATAGTCTTCGAGTAGATAGGTTACGGGATTAGTACGCTGCACTTTAACAATTTTAAACACTTCGGTTGTCCAATTTGGTGTGTAACCCTTCTCAAAAAGTTTCTTGTACTTGCTAACGCGTACCGGGTCACCTACTTTGAACTTTGCCGGAGCGGCAATCTTTATGTTACTATATACCGTTTTTAAAAGTTTATCAGCGATCACGGGGGTGACGTCGACGGGTCGCATGCCGATCGTTCGATGCTTGCGCGCGTTGTAATCCGATACGAGTTCCGCCAACGCGTCGATCCACATGTAAGTTCCGTTCAGCGTAAACATCTTCCACATGTCGTTCTTCAGCGTGCGATTGAATCGTTCCACAACCGATGCCTTCAATACCGAATATGTAGAATAGTAATTGATGTTATGTTTCCGTATAAGCCGTTGCACGTCGGCGTTATAAAATTCTTTCCCCATATCGGTTTGCATGTTTCTCGGGCATCTCTTGCTATCTCGAATTATCTCGGCGATAGCGTCAGCCGTCTCGCTTCCAGCTTTACTCTTGAGTGGTATGGCCCACGCGTACTTGCTCAACACATCGATGACGGTGAGTATGTAGTGGTAACCTCTGTTGAAACGAGAGTACGGACGCATCTCGACGATGTCAGCTTGCCACAGGTCATCGTATCCCCGCACTATGACGTGTCTTCGGGGAAAATTTTTCCTTGCCGGCGCGTGCAGTTCGTTCACCAACTGCCGTTTCTCCAAACTATGTTGTTTCATCGCTTCGTCGGTTTTTCTCGATCGCCGTTTGTCGCTCGTTTTATGATTCATTTTCGTTTGTCGTTCTTCAATAGCCGTTCGTAGCCGTTCCTGACCCGTTCTTGAGCCGTTCCTGACCCGTTCGTAGCCGTTCCTGACCCGTTCTTGAGCCGTTGGTAGCCGTTCCTGACCCCTTCTTGAGCCGTTCCTGACCCGTTGGTAGCCGTTCCTGACCCGTTCTTGAGCCGTTCCTGACCCGTTCGTAGCCGTTCCTAACCCGTTCTTGAGCCGTTCCTGACCCGTTCGTAGCCGTTCCTAACGCGTTCGTAGCCGTTCCTGACCCGTTCTTGAGCCGTTCCTGACCCGTTCGTAGCCGTTCCTGACCCGTTCTTGAGCCGTTCTTGAGCCGTTCTTGTATAGTTTACTTCCGTTCTTGACCCATTCGAAAATCGTTCTTGATTCGTTCGCTGCCTTGTTCACAGTCGTTTCTAATCCGTTCGTAGCCGTTACTGATCCGTTCGCAGCCCTGTTTGAGTTGTTTGTAGCCTTGCATGTAGTCTTTAAAGACTTGTTCGTAGCCTCGTTCGCAGCCCTGCTTGAGTTGTTGGTAGCCTCGTTCGCTGTTGCTAGGCCGTTCATAGCCTCGTTCGCAGCTGTTGCTAGGCCGTTCACTACCACTCATTGTAGTTAGATAGCAGTTCGATAATCCTTCGTAGCTGTTCGATAATTGTTCGTAGCCGTTCGATAACCCTTCGTAGATGTTCGATAACCGTTCGATAGCCGCTCCTAACCCGTTCACTGCTGCTCATTCAGGTTGATAGCCGTTTCTGAGTTAGCGTTAGCCGCGCGTTGAAGTTCGTTTATCACAATCTGTATTGCCCGCATCCTTCTCGAACGAAGTCAGCTTCTCATCTGATTCTTTCTGTTGATTCATCAATCTTTTAACGCAGGATTCCACATACAGTTTGTTGACGGCATCGGTGTCAGCCTCAGGTTGCGCTACACGACGAATCTTCCGCGACCTTGCGTCATAGTCTGTAGCGACACGACACAGAGCGTTTTCGTGCACGTAACTTTTCACCAATCTATCCCAAGAACCGCTTGTGCCGGTTGCATCATTTCTTGGTTCGAATAATCCAAATTTGTTGATAGGCATTTTTTTTCCCCGAAACGAGTGATCGACAGGATCTCATTGTCGTGAGCGTTGTGGCCAGCTCGGCGCGAAGCGTCCAGCAATCGTACCCGATCCACTAGCTCGTTGGGGTCATCCCAGTGTATGTAATCGATCTTATTGTCGGTTAGCACCATCGCGTGAGGCATGAATACTCCCTTTCCAGATTTTTTCTTTTCAATCGATATCAATGGTGCGATTATATGTTTGTACTTGTATCCCCTGTTGTTTCGTAATTGGCCTTGTGTGTCATAATTGCGTTTATGCGCGTTCGTCGCCAATAATATGCTCTTGTATTTACGCATATCATCCTCCGTGTAAATGTCATCATCGGGAATTCTCTTGAAGATCAATTCGTATAATCCTGGTGTACCAATGTACCTCACTTCATCTATAATTATAGAGTCATATTTGTCAATGTCGAATCGTTTGTTACCGAGACGCATTTCATCCTTGTCGAAAGAGACACCGTACACGTGATCGATTTTCCTTTCTTTGTCGCCACCGAGGAGAGTGCTCATGTACTCTTGTCCCAGTGGTCCCAAGTGCTTTCGCAACATTTCTTGACCTTCCAGCGTTTGTAATGTGTTTCGAACAAACAATGTTTCGAGCGTGCTGCCCGAGGTTTCGAAAACATTTTCGTTTGCGAGTGTTTCGGGTATCATAGGTTGTACGATTCTCGTTGTCGCGAACGGTGTAGAGCTTATCATCGGTTCATCCAGTAAAGCATTCGATGTACGCTGTGTCGATGAGCGATTCGGGTTTAATCGTTTCCTCTTTTTCGGTGTCGCATCATCCTTCTCCTCTTCCTCCTCTTCCTCCTCCTCCTCCTTGTACCGCTTGATGGGTAAGATTTTAATCTTTGCGGTACTTTCCGGCTCGTTTTTCACCGCGATCGAGTTGTCGACAATCTTTTGTAGCGGCTCAATAATAGGTCTAAAATGGATCTTGATCGCGATATCGTCATCGATCTTACCGGTCTTCAAAGCGCGATGTTTCTTGCGGATTAATTCACTAGTTTTCGCAATCTCCTTCGCTATCTTTTCACGCTCGCGAATATTATCGTTCTCAGCCATGTCGGTAGAGTGTCGAACGCTCGTGTTTCACCTCTCTCACATCAGAAACATCGGCAACGACTAATTGTTTTGCGGTATCGCGAACACGTTAAATCCGTTTCTGTATCGGCCGTTCGTAAGCGAGCTATCCTTATCTATCACTAGAAATCCATACTTTTGCTGCCAACAAGTACGACATAATTCACTGAAATCCTCGTATGACATGTCAGTATTCGTGGTCATTGTACACATGTTTCAAGTTGGTACCGTCCTGTTTAAACAAGATTAGCAGGTTTGCGTTGTCGCGTATAAGATGTTTCGGTATTCTTGCGTATGTCTGACAGAGATAGAAGCAGTCGACGTTCGAGTGGCGTCCCATTGAAAAGTATTCTCTTATCGTATTTTGTTTGTCACACGCCACGTCATCGAAAACGAAAATCGAGTTTGGACATGCTTCGCTCGGTGGAATGACGTCACTGTTATTGGAGAATGTAAAATAGCCGATTTCATCGATCGACGTCAACAAATTCTCCAGATACTGATATTTTGGCTGTTGCAGTGACTTTGAGTACACGTACACGTCATACGAAATACATGCTATAGATGAGTATCTGAGACGTGCAATTTCACAATATCCTTCCAATAAAGAGCAGAATGAAGATGCAATAGCGCTTCGCGCCAATCATAATACTCTAAAGAGCGAAATCAAATGCATCTATAGAATAAACTTTAATAAACCACACAATATAGGATCGTTGTTGGGATTCTCATCGAATCGTATATTGCAACCTCACAAATGGTATGATTCGGATTTACCTATAAATATTATTAGCGTGAATATTATCCGTATAGAATGTAGCGTCACCACTGGTGCGTACAGTAATGACAAGCGCGTACACACGATACATGAATTTTCACCGAGCGTGCCGCCAGGATATAAGATATCGGAAACGCCTGCACAGATCATTTATCTCCCGATCGTCGTACGGAGCATTACTGATCTAACGATACGCATTGTTGATCAAGAAGGACGATTGTTGGATTTTCGAGGAGAGGAAGTTACTGTAAGATTGCACGTACGGCGTCGACAAAATTAGCGTGTGATGCTCGTGCTAAATGATACGGAGCACGTGAGAGATAATAATTTTACGAGGGACATTACGAGGGACAATACTTTTGCGAGAGCAACTGCGGCAGTGAGCGACAATAATCAGAGATCTCGTTACACTAAAAAGAAACTCAGCGCATTGAATCGCGAATTTTTAAAATCATTGGGATTCATCGTACGAAAAGATGATTGATATTTTGAATATTGGTGGTGAACCAGTCTTTGATGATCATATCGTCAAGGTTGAGACACATACATACAATCCATATGCTAACACATCGCTTGGACATAGCGACGAGATACGGATACCTATACACCACCAGGATTTGTACACGTTGCCGTGCGAAAGCTTTTTGTATGTCGAGGGAAAGTTGATAACATCTAAAATAGATGCAAATGAAACGATGATATTAACAAATAATTGTGTTGCGTTCATGTTTGATGAAATTCGATATGAACTCAATGGTGTGGAGATTGATCGCAACAGAAACGTTGGAATAACTTCAACGATGAAAAATTATGTTTCTTTAACAACCGAGAGAAGTAAAATCTTGAAGAATGCTGGATGGGATATGACACATAATGGGTCATGTAATGAAATTTGTATGTTCAACTTTTGCGTGCCGCTCAACATGCTATTGGGATTTTGCGAAGATTATAAACGTGTTGTGATTAATGCTCGCCATGAATTAATTTTGATACGTTCGCGCAACGACAACAATTGTTTGTATGGACCTGCTGAAGCTGCTATTGAATTATTCAAGATACAATGGCGTATGCCTCATGTACTATTGAATGAGGTTAATAAACTGTCCTTGCTACGAGCATTGGAAAGCGGGCAATTCTTAAACATGAGTTTTCGCGCTTGGGATCTATACGAATTTCCTCTGTTACATAGTACAACCAAGCATTCATGGACTGTGAAAACTGCTTCTCAGCTGGAAAAGCCGCGATATGTGATCTTTGCACTGCAGACTGGTAGAAAAAATATTATGACAAAAGATGTTACTGTATTCGATCATTGTAAATTAGCCAACGTAAAGCTGTATCTAAACTCTGAATCTTATCCCTATGATGATTTAAATTTAGATTTTGAAAAAAATAGATTCGCACTCTTGTTTGATATGTACTCTCGTTTTCGCAAATCTTATTACGGGTGTGATATTGAGAATGTACTAACTATCGCGAAATTTCTACATTGCGGTCCTCTCGCAGTTATTGATTATTCGCGACAAAATGATTCTGTCAAAAATTCTACCGTGGACGTGAGAATAGAGTTTGAATGTAAGGAAGATGTACCGGCAAATACTACAGCATATTGTCTCATCTTGCATGATCGTGTTGTCGAATATTGTCCTTTGTCCAACGTAGTTCGTAAAATTACATAATCAGCAATTATCCCCTCCTCCGATGTAATATAAATGATTGAGATTTTTAACAATCTGCATCAGTCGTCCAACATTCTTGCAACAAAATAGTTGTACCGACGTTTGTGGATCTGCAAGGATTTATTCTCAATAAACGATTTATCGTGAAGGAAGCGGCGATTCTGAGAAGAGGATTCGTTGTTTCACATTATTTTTTCGCATGCCCCGTACCATGGGGTGTGCTCATAAAATCGGAGAGGCGTCAAGCTTCATGGTTGACTCGAAATCATCATGGATTGCAATGGGAAGATGGAAGCGTTCCATACTGCATGGCTCAGCGTTTGATTACAACAGCTATCGCTGGTATGATACAAGAAGAAGAAGAGACATCCTCTCTTGTGTACGTAAAAGGCCATGAAAAGCGAGAATGGTTGACCAATATAATGGATGATGCGAGAAACGGTTTCATTATTGAGACCTTGGATGCAAACTGTGAAGATATTCCTGCATTAAACAACTTAGATACTACCTATAGCCTACGTTGCGATAAACATGTAAAAAATTGTGCTTTAGAAAATGTATTTAAAATATTTAATTGGTGGTCAAATCATCACAATGATTCGCCACACCCTTTTTTTGAATAAATTAATATTGAAATAATATTATCTTTGTTCGCTCATTTTCCTCATACGCATACAAGTATTATATGTCCACACGTGCTCGTATTAATTTCATCATGTGACAGCATTCTTATGTTATAATTTTTTTAAATATAGTCGATCGAGGTTCGAAAGTGGTTGATTGACGTTCGATCGATGTTCGAACGTGGTTGATCGAGGTTCGAACGTGGTTGATCGAGGTACGAACGTGGTTCGAAAGTGGTTGATTGATGTTCGATTGATGTTCGAACGTAGTTGATCGAGGTACGAACGTGGTTCGAAAGTGGTTGATTGACGTTCGATCGATGTTTGAACGTGGTTTGATTAACGTTCAATCGATGTTCGAACGTGGTTGATCGAGGTTCGAAGGTGGTTCGATCGATGTTCGAACGTGGTTGATTAACGTTCAATCGATGTTCGAACGTGGTTGATCGAGGTACGAACGTGGTTTGAAAGTGGTTGATTGACGTTCGATCGATGTTTGAATGTGGTTGATCGAGGTACGAACGTGGTTGATTGACGTTCGATCGATGTTTGAACGTGGTTGATCGAGGTACGAACGATGTTTGAACATGGTTCGAAAGTGGTTCGAAGGTGGTTCGAACATGGTTCTATTGACGTTCGAAGGTGGTTCGAACATGGTTCTATTGACGTTCGAAGGTGGTTTCAATTTTAAATATTATTCATATGCTTATTCTCATCATGGAATCTTTGTCTCGGACCATCTGTTTTCTTATCTTATGTGCCGAGTAAGCGTTCAAGCTATTATGTCATACACCCCCTACTGTTTGTACCGAGAACGGATCTGTCTTCGCGATGTTCATCATAAAGTGTATGATATTTGAGGTGTAAAGATTAGAAGTGACAAAATGGAGAGAGAAGTTATTATGATTGATAGTGATGATGAAGATGTAATTATAATCGACAACATTGACAATGAGGTGGAGATGATAGATATTGCGGAAGAATCTGATAATAGTGATATAGAAGGATTAGATGAAGGGTCAGATGTAGAACCCTTCATAGATTCAGACTATAATAGTGAATGTAGTGAAGACTTCGCTGAAACATCCCAGCAAGTATTAAGCACATCAGAAATTTTAACAGTGAATGAAACTATAAAGATGTGTGCTATATATTATTATTATACCCCTGGACATGATCTCAAACTGTGTACACATTGTTTCGTAAGAATAGCGGAATTGTTTACATCTATTCACGCAGTACGTGAACATTTAACAAATATGTACGGTGTAATGTTAAAAAAAATGGTGTTGCGATTGTGGTGGTCCGTTGCACCAAATAATGTTATGCAACATGTGTCCGGTGTGTATGCATTGTAAGTATCAGTTTTTATTCATGTTAATTTACTCTAAAATTTAAAAATTATTAAATTAATAAAAAAAATTATTATACATAGTAAAGGTTCCGTCTACAAATAATAATTAACAGTATAAATGAACAAAGGAACCAACGCCGTTAGTAAAGCGCAAAAAATAATTGCACATCATAATTACCATGTGAGTTTTTACCTTGTAATTCTTAATTAATTTTTTAATTTTATGTTAATGTATCAGACGTATGATATATATTATTTATAGAGGTATGCTCTTAACCACGACATACATAATGGTAATATATAAAAGATGGTTGACAGCTTAGCAACAAAAAAACTCGATGGATTGATGACTTTGACATTACTTTGCAGAACATCGTTTTTAACTAATTGACTAATGTTTTAATTTTCTATGTAATTAAATATTATTGATGATAGTTACGCGCTGAAGAGAGTCCTAATAAGGACAGAAACGTTCGCGATGTTATTAATGTAATTGAGATTTAATAATTTTTTGCGCTTTACTAACGGCGTTGGTTCCTTTGCTCATTTATACTGTTAATTATTATTAATAAAAAAAACTTTTTTTTTTGTTATGTAGAAACCGCATCCACCTCGCCTCACAGCCACCGCCGACACCACCTCGCAGCCACCATCGCGCTGCTTTATATATTTTATATTTTTATATATTATAATTATTGTATTATATTTTACATTTTATATTTTACATTTTATATTGTTTATCTTATTATTTGTATTTTTTCTTATATATTCATATTATATTATTATATTTTTATATTATATTATTATATTTTAAATTTTAAATTCACACACACAAAATTGTATAATTGCACACACATACTCATTTTAAAAATAAAAATTATTTTAAATATTAAATAAATGTATTTATTTTAGAATAAGTCCTCTCCCCTTCCTCCTATTAAAATCTTATTATTAATTAAAAATTACTATAAATATTATTAAAAAAAAAGTCTCTCTCGCGTCCGCCTCTCGTGCTCTCCTTCGCTGCATCAGCTCTCGCGCTCTTTTTCGCATCATCTCGCTACCTCTCGTCATCTCGCGCTATCTCTCTCGCTCTTGCGTCATCTCTCTCGCGTGCGCCTCGCGCTCTCCTTCGCGTTCCTCTCTCCCCGCAGACCCCTCACCCATAAAGCTTCATGCGGTCTTTCACGGATTCCTCTCTCCCCGCGGACCCCTCGCGGACCCTAACCTCGCGGACGCCTCCCCCTCCCCGCGGATCCCTCGCGGACCCTAACCTCGCGGACGCCTCCCCCTCCCCGCGGACCCCTCGCGGACTCTACCCTCGCGGATGCCTCCCCCTCCCCGCGGACCCTTCGCGGACGCCTCCCCCTCCCCGCGGACCCCTCGCGGACCCTACCCTCGCGGACGCCTCCCCCTCCCCGCGGACCCCTCGCGGACCCTAACCTCGCGGACGCCTCCCCCTCCCCGCGGACCCCTCGCGGACCCGGTACCAAAATCGCGGACGCTTCCCCCTCCCCGCGGACGCCTCCCCCTCCCCGCGGACGCCTCCCCCTCCCCGCGGACCCCTCGCGGACCCGGTACCAAAATCGCGGACGCTTCCCCCTCCCCCTCCCCGCGTGACGTCATTCCCCGCGCCCTGGGTTCCCCTCGCCCCTCACCCCCCCTCATTGCCCCTGGGTTAGAACTCTCATAGTATTACTACTTATGCATATTGTGGCGTCTCAACGTCACACGCAGGCGCCACGTGATAACGAGCGCCCCTGCGGCATATCAACGCCACATACATATACAAGCGCCTCGGAGAAAGCACCTGAGGCACGACAATCCTCCGGAGTTTCCCGAAAGCGCTTCCTCCCGACACGCGCACGTTCGCGGTGTCGCCGCTACGCGGCTACGCTCTCCCGATGGTGAAATACCTCCGATAGGGTATATAAGAGCGCGCGCCGCGCCGATCGAGAGCAGGTTCGCAGTTCTCGCTGCACAGGCGACTTTTGGGAAACAGCCTTTTTTGAAGCAGTTGAGAGTCTCGCGAATTCAGTGGGTAATAAGCCACTGTACATTTACGAAAGTTCTTCGCGCTGCAAAGCGACGAGAACAATAACCGGGGCTATCCACGTCCATTGCCGTCGCCAGCATCACCTGGGCAATATCTGCGGCCAGACCGACCCTGGACACCGCCAAGGCCAACCAAGCGAGTCCAGTGGAGTCTCCGAGAGTGGAAGCCATACCCGCTGGAGCTATCACCGCCTAGACTTACCAGGCCGACACGGAGTCTACTGACTACGTGGGACATCCGGATAAGACGACACACGTCACCGAACGGGCCGTGGCAGATACCGCTGTTGCTGTCGCCTTTGCCGCCATCTCCTCCCGTACATCGGAGGGCACATGCCGCTACCCAGACCTCGCGGATCAGCAGGGTTCGCAGGGCTATCCAGTGTCAGCCTACACTAGCCGACCAGGCAACGCAGTCAAGCAGTCACGACACCGTAGAGCGAGCCACGCAGTGTGACTACCATCTCACCACCGATCAGTCAACGCAATCCGATCTCTCCGACTGGGAGTCGACGACGACCTACAGCAGCAGAACGGCACAGACATCAACGCCTCCCGACGAGCGGAGCTATACTCCCCCAGGAACTCCGCCGGCGTTACGAAAGTGGGGGCCTATTCGCTATACAACCACGGAACCGAGGATCGAGTGGCGAGAGAAGAAAATAGCCAGATAACACCCGAAAACCGGCCCTTTTAGGGACACATAAAGCACTTACAATCGGTCCTTTTCAGTACCACCAAAAAAGGCGACCTACATATAGTTGTACATAGAACACAGAATAAACCTGACGGAAATCTTCAAGTTACTGGCTACACCTCACCAGCGAACCGCCTTTCCTCTGCGAAGCCATTGTGCCGCCAAATAAACAAACACGCGCCAAAAATATAACACAGTGCTAAACATATCATCCTCCGTGTAAATGTCATCATCGGGAATTCTCTTGAATCAATTCGTATAATCCTGGTGTACCAATGTACTTCACTTTGTCTATAATTATAGAGTCATATTTGTCAATGTCGAATCGTTTGTTACCGAGACGCATTTCATCCTTGTTGAAATAGACACCATACACGTGATCGATTTTCCTTTCTTTGTCGCCACCGAGGAGAGTGCTCATGTACTCTTGTCCCAGTGGTCCCAAGTGCTTTCGCAACATTTCTTGACCTTCCAGCGTTTGTAATGTGTTTCGAACAAACGATGTTTCGAGCGTGCTGCCCGAGGTTTCGAAAACATTTTCGGGTGTGTTCAAGTGTTTCGGGTATCATAGGTTGTACGATTCTTGTTGTCGCGAACGGTGTAGAGGTTATCATCGGTTCATCCAGTAAAGCATTCGATGTACGCGGTGTCGATGAGCGATTCGGGTTTGACCGTTTCCTCTTTTTCGGTGTCGCATCATCCTTCTCCTCTTCCTCCTCCTCCTCCTCCTCCTCCTCCTTGTACCGCTTGATGGGTAAGATTTTAATCTTTGCGGTACTTTCCGGCTCGTTTTTCACCGCGATCGACAATCTTTTGTAGCGGCTCAATAATAGGTCTAAAATGGGTCTTGACCGCGATATCGTCATCGATCTTACCGGTCTTCAAAGCGCGATGTTTCTTGCGGATTGATTCACTAGTTTTCGCAATCTCCTTCGCTATCTTTTCACGCTCGCGAATATTATCGTTCTCAGCCATGTCGGTAGAGTATCGAACGCTCGTGTTTCACCTCTCTCGACAGAACATCGGCAACGACTAATTGTTTTGCGGTATCGCGAACACGTTAAATCCGTTTCTGTATCGGCCGTTCGTAAGCGAGCTATCCTTATCTATCACTAGAAATCCATACTTTTGCTGCCAACAAGTACGACATAATTCACTGAAATCCTCATATGATATGTCGGTATTCACGTGATCGTTGTACACATGTTTCAAGTTGGTACCGTCCTGTTTAAACAAGATTAGCAGGTTTGCGTTGTCGCGTATAAGATGTTTCGGTATTCTTGCGTATGTCTGACAGAGATAGAAGCAGTCGACGTTCGAGTGGCGTCCCATTGAAAAGTACTCTCTTATCGTATTTTATTTGTCACACGCCACGTCATCGAAAACGAAAATCGAGTTTGGACATGCTTCGCTCGGTGGAATGACGTCACTGTTATTGGAGAATGTAAAATAGCCGATTTCATCGATCGACGTCAACAAATTCTCCAGATACCGATATTTTAGCTGTTGCAGCGACTTTGAGTACACGTTTTCAAAGCGGACGCCGTGCGGGCTTTCTATCAAACTAATCAACACGTTAGTTTTAACACAATTCGAAGGGCCGCAAACGATCGCACGTATAGTAGTCGGCAGTATTGACCGTGTCTACGCATCTCCGCGTTGTCCCCCATCGATCGTAATCTGGCGTCGTAATTCGTCACGCGTCGCACGAAATTCATGTTCACACTCCTGACTGGATCGAACGTCTGCCTATTTATAGCTGCGCGGAACCGCGAATTGCTCAGTAACGAAAAAATGTTTGTCTTGCTATCAAGTCCTTACGATATTTGTAATTTGAGCGCCGAACACTCTCGCATTTAATTACGGTTTTTATTCCATTTTTCTCTATGTCTTCTCACATTTTTAGAGCCATTTCTAAATTACGTAAGGCTTTTGTTTGTAACAATTTTTTACCACTCCCCCTCCATAAATAACAAAGCTGCCGAACGTCAACGCAAATAGGTAGAGGCCTATTAAATCACGTTTGACATGTTCGTCGCAGCGTCGGCTTAAAATCTTCATTCCTTTCCTAATGATAAAATGTCCATAAAATGAAAAACATAGTTTTAATGAACTCTAGAACGCTCCGTTGACGAGCAGCCGGACATCGGCGCTTCCATAATAAAATTATATTAACGAGGGTACAAAATTGTCAATCATCGGCGCTTGTTCTATACCTTTTTGGGGAAAATGTCTAAGACCCCTCATAAAAAACTCGTAAAGATACCATCTACAAATATTGCACTCAGAAAACTCCCCCTCCTTTGTCGAAACATCCCCCTCCCGCGTGACGTCAGCCCCCGCGCCTACGAGATACCCCCGCCCCGCGTGACGTCATACCCCTCGCCACGGAGAACCCCCCGCGCCCCGCACCCCCCTCAGAGGACCTGGGTTAGAACCGGCATAGTATTCCTACTAACGTTCTCTCGAGACTCGTATTTTATCGGCAATCGTGACGTTGGTTGCTCTCTACGTGAATTTTATCGGAACGAGTTAGAAAAAAAATTATAAAAATTATTAAAAAAAATTATATCAAAAATATAATACGTTTAATCTAATTGTAAGCTTATCCCGTTTCTACACAGAGAGAATTTTCTCTTAGAATTTATTCTGAAAATTATGATAACGCGGGACAATATGGAAAGAATTTTATGAGAATTTTTCTGATTAATATTTATCACAATAAAATAATAATATCTATCGTTTACGTTATTAATATATATTATGACTCTGAAAAGAGAATAATAATAAAACTCTGAAAAGAAACAAGTTTATAAAAACACATAACTAACATGCATTAAGAGAATATTGGCTAGATGTGTGACTCTACAAAATAAAATAATTAAATAATAAAATTAATGAAATAATAAAATAGTAAAATAAAATAATATTTAAAAGTGAAAAAAAAACAAAATGATTAAGAACCATCAGGTGTGCATGTTCTCCATATAAATTTTGCACGTTATACAGTTCCAAATGCCTGGCGTCTACTTCAAAGATTACACAATTAATGTTTTGTGATTCAAAATGAGACCGAATAACACAAATCGCGGAAACAGTATCATTACACATTACTTTGGTGTCTGAAATATCTGTGCTTTCATCAATTAAAATGGAAAATTTACAACTTCGTAAGTTTTGAACAATATTTTCAATTTCGCGTTTTGCAATAATTTTTGTGATAATATTTGCGTATTTTCAGTCGCGTTATGTTTTTCGGAATTAATTTCTTTCGAATTTTCCAAATGTTTAAATGTTTCAGAATATTTAATTAAATCCGTTTTGCAGCAGCTGATGGTCTTATTACATATTATACAAATTGCTTTATATTTTTCTACAGGATGAGGAGCCAACCATCCTTTAAAAATATTTTCATCTAGCCATGCTTTTTGAAATTTCCTAATTCTCTGTTTTTTAATTGCTCCTTTTCCTACGTTATCCATTTTAATATTATTATATTAATAAATATATAATAAATAATATTATTTATAATTAATCGACTTACCTAACTAACCCTTACTGCTCGTTGTCAGCTGTCACTAGGCCTGCCGCCCGCCGCCAAGACTTTACCGCCCACTTGATAGCTAACATGATACGCCGTTGTTTCGGCCGCGCATGCGCATAAAACCCGGTCCATATCGCCACACTGAGCTGTAACATCAATTAACAAAATTCGGTATATTTATACCTATAAAGGTACAAACAAAACGGATAGCGGTACACACGTCTGCAGACGATTACAAAACAACATTCGTTTACAGAATTAAAATATCTTAAAAAAATGAGACTATTAGCTGTAACATCAATTTTTAAAACTCGGTGTATTTACACCTGTAGGGGTACAAACGAAACGGAAAGCGGTACAAACGTCTGCAGGCAATTACAAAACAGCACCCGTATACAAAATTGAAATATCCCAAAAGTGACATTATTAGCTCTAATATCAATTTTGAACATTCGGTATATTTACACCTGTAAGGATACAAACAAACGGAAAGCAATACAAACGTCTGCAGACGGTAACAAAACAGCACCCGTTTACAGAATTAAAATTTCTCATAAAATGACATTATTAGCTGTAATATCAATTTTAAAAATTCTGTATAATTATACCTGTATAGATACGAACAAAATGGAAAGCGGTACAAACGTGCAGGCAATTACAAAACAGCACCCGTATGCAGAATTGAAATATACCAAAAAACATTATTAGTAGCACTGTCCGCTCTTAGCACCCTTCGCAAAACCTTGCGAAGGGTGAGCCCCCTCACCACGTCAAGGTGGCGGACAACGAGGGGGAGCTTCTGCGACCTAGGTTTGATATATTTTTATCTGTAAGGATACAAACATAACAAAAAGCGGTACAAACGTCTGCAGACGATTACAAAACAACATTCCTTTTGTTACGTCCGCGCGGAGTCGCGGGGTATAATTCGCGGAATATATTTTCACGAACAACGTACTCGAACTATTGCGCAAGACAACGTCGCTTTTCGGAGATTTACTTCCGGGGATTGCCCGCGACGGAGGCTATCCGAATGTATGGTCACGCGTCAAGAACGGATAGATACAAGAGTGAATAGGAAAGACGAATTTGCGTTGTTTAGTTAGAGGTATTCTGGGTATCTGTCGAACGAATTGTTAATCGCGTGGAAAACGGTCACTACTGTATTGCCGTCACTGTTCGTGTAGGGAGTTTCTTCTCCGTCGAGATACTTTAGATATGCGATTTGACACATGAGACAATGGTGGTGTGGATCGCGAGTTTGTGTCAATATGTTCAAATTACACACGGAACACGTTATTCCAGTGGGCAACTCGCCGATTATGAGGAGGTGCTTTACTGAAATTACTCAATTAGACTTTTCGCTTGTGCTTAATTTGAAGTAACAACGTATGCACAACGCGGCGTCCGTACCTAGATGAATGTATCCGGTGGCACGTTGACAATAAATCGTCTCGACAGTCTCGATTGTTTCCTCCTCAAAGGGTGGAATAATATAGTTGGAGAAACTACGCGGACACATGAGCAATATATTGTTTAAACAATTAAAGCGTGTTAATATTGGAAAATGTTCTCTTATTCTAGCACGAAAAGCGAAACCAGCCAAAGAATTTGGAAAGAGAAATCGCTCCCTTGTTTTTTATGACTGACCCTTTTTTTTATCGGACCCGAGTTTCACTTTTATGACTGACCCTTTTTTTTCCTATCATGACCCGAGTTTCACTTTTATGACTCTGTAGCTACGTACTATTTTAGTTTGGTTTGCCCGTTGAAGAAGTTGTTCATTTACAGTTAACGTAAAACGTTATTGTTATCTTTAAGTGAAACCGAAGGATCATAAGTTGACGAGAGATATTTCTTTTACTTACTTTTTAGTCGAGCTTGTAGTTGGTGGGTGGCAGTTCCACGATGTTTTGGAGTGGCTTCTCGTATTGCTCGTGCAAGGCTTCAGCTCTGCGTTGGAGGTACCCGGATTTGCGGGGGTCGTTTTCTGGGATGTCGACTGGCGGGGACTCAGGTTTTTCGATGTCGATTTGCGATAATTTCGCGGGTCACTCTCTTAGTAGCACGTGTTTGGTGAATAATGCCTCGTATTCAGGATCGTTGTAATAATCTGTGCCAATAATAGAATATTCGTTTGGTTTTGCCGGGTGGTAATAACGCGCGACTATTCGACGAAGCTGATTCTTCCTTCCTGCACGGCGTGTCTTAGGCATTATAGATCATATAGAACATTTTGGAGACTGCGGTACTTTCACAATAGTCGACGTGCGGCGGTCCTCACTGTCGGTTATTGTTTCGGTATATAACTGTGAGCGGGTTGTCCTCTCGAAACAGTCACTACAGGTTCCAGAATTTAATAGAAGAAATGAATTGTTTAGCAACGATGAGCGGTTCGTCCTCTCTAAATCGCAGCCTAGAATTCAATAATAGTTTATTTAATAAGGAATTATACGACACGTGCACGCTGGAGCAACAACTGGATTTAGAGATTTTGAGAATGAATGTAAGATGTAGAACTAGAAACGCGTGAGGTTAAAGATGAGGTTGTATTTTCAAATAAATATTAGAATTGTTAATATAAAACACAATTTATTTAAAGTTAACACTAGACGCACTTAATACAAGAAATCAAATCTTAGAGTTAGAGCTTATTATTAGATTTAGAATTAGAGTTAGAATTTGAACTAGGATTTAAAGATAGAGAGCGTTCGGAGTAGAACTGCTCTGGTTGGAGTCGCGATTAGAACTGACTAAGTTTGGGACTTATCTGAGGTCCTTCGTTTCGGCGGCTCGGCGTTGCGGCGGCCCATGGTGGGGGACGCTTGCCGTAGTGGGAACGCTCGCCGTGGTGGGAAAGTTCCTAGGCGCTACGCAGCGCCACGTTTAGGCACTAGGCGGAGTTAGGCATCATGGCCGTCGCTGGCGCGCTTTTCAAACAGCGCTAAGGGACTTAGAATTATTTGTATGAGAAACATAAGAAAATGAAAAATGTTTAGCGGCCGGCCGTGATAGTTTACAGAATTAAAAAATGACACTATTAGCTGTAACATCAATTTTTAAAACTCGGTGTATTTACACCTGTAGGGGTACAAACGAAATGGAAAGCGGTGCAAACGTATACAAACAATTACAAAACATCACCCGTTTACAGAAATAAAATTTCTTATAAAATGACATTATTAGCTGTAACATCAATTTTAAAAATTCTGTATAATTACACCTGTATAGATACGAACAAAATGGAAAGCGGTACAAACGTCTGCAGGCAATTACAAAACAGCACCCGTATGCAGAATTGAAATATCCCAAAAATGACATTATTAGCTTTAATATCAATTTTGAACATTCGGTATATTTACACCTGTAGGGGTACAAACGAAACGGAAAGCGGTACAAACGTCTACAAACAATTCAAAACATCACCCGTTTACAGATTTATAATATCTCAAGGAATGACAATGTTAGCTCTAATCTCAAAATAGAACATTCGGTATATTTTTTTTGTAGGGGTACAAACGGAAAACTTGTGTTGTTTTCTACGATATACGTTTGCAACGTTTTCATGAATTTACTTTACAGCATTTACCTCACATGAAGATAGGATTAGGATGAACGGCGGACTTCGAAAACTTGATTTGTTGGCTTCTACAGCCTAGATTTGTTACGTTTCCATGATTTCAACGTGCCGCATGCACTTTTGATGAAGATAGGATCAGGATGTACGGCGGATTTCGAAAACTGGAACCGCTGGCTTCTACGATTTAGGTTTGCCTAGTTCTCATGATTTCAACGTACCGCATGCACGAATGATGAAGATAGGATCAAGATGAACGGCGGATTTCGGAAACTCGATCCACTGGCTTCTGCGACCTGGGATTTGGTATATTTTTATCTGTAGGGGTACAAACATAACAAAAAGCGGTACAAACGTCTGCAGACGATAACAAAACAGCACTTGTTTACAGAATTAAAATTTCTTAAAAAATGACATTATTAGCTGTAACATCAATTTTTAAAACTCGGTGTATTTACATCTGTAGGGATATAAACGAAACGGAAAGCGATACAAACGTCTGCAGGCAATTACAAAACAGCATCCGTATAGAAAATTGAAATATCCTAAAAATGACATTATTAGCTCTAATATCAATTTTGAACATTCGGTATATTTATATCTGTAAGGGTACAAACAAAACGGAAAGCAATACAAACGTCTGCAGACGGTAACAAAACAGTACCCGTTTACAGAATTAAAATTTCTCATAAAATGACATTATTAGCTGTAACATCAATTTTAAAAATTCTGTATAATTACACCTGTAAAGGTACAAACAAAATGGAAAGCGGTACAAACGTCTGCAGGCAATTACAAAACAGCACCCGTATAGAAAATTGAAATATCCCAAAAATGACATTATTAGTGGCACTGTCCGCTCTTAGCACCCTTCGCAAAACCTTGCGAAGGATGAGACCCCTCACCACGTCAAGGTGGCGGACAACGAGGGGGAGGGGGCTTCTGCGACCTAGGTTTGATATATTTTTATCTGTAGGGATACAAACATAACAAAAAGCGGTACAAACGTCTGCAGACGATAACAAAACAGCACATGTTTACAGAATTAAAATTTTTCTATTTGTAACCAGTCTTCGGCGTGGACTGGGAACGGAAAATATGACCCTCGCGGTATTTTTTCGCGATGGAACCTATTCCGTTTATTATTCCCCGGCGTTGGTTCGTCGGTGGTTTATACACGGTTCGGATCTGTGCCATGAGACTTTTTAAATATTTCGCTTCTCTCTTCGTGATATTCTCGAAGTTGGTACACGCGTCTTGTTAATACTGTACATGAAACTTCAGTGCCTCACATTTTAATTGATGCTGTTGTATATATTCTTCTATTTGCTCGTACCTTTGAGTTAATGCTTCCAGATCCAATTTTATGAGTTTCCATGCTTCCTTGGTGTGATGTAGTCGTCCTATTTTTTCAAAGTATAGACCTGGGTTATGATTGAATTCTTCTATTTCGTATGGGCGTTCCGTGTCATATGGTCTTACTCTTACCTTGCTGTTCCAGCAGGTAAGCATTCTGCAATTGAGTATTATACTATTTTATTTTGTTTTGTTGGGGAGGTAATTTTCTTTTAGTTTATGCTTCTATAAATTGTTTGAGCTTGTTTACATGTATCCGTATTGTCTTCCTCCCTTTTTTTATAGTATAATTTACTTCAGAATTCTTTTCTAGTATGATATACGGTCCATAGAGATTCAAGTTTTTTCGATCGTCGTAGTGTCTCGTCATGAACCAATACTTGACCGCCTATTTTAAATTGCGTTATTTTGGTGTCCTTGTCGTAATATTTCTTGGCCTTAATTTTTTCATCTTTGAGATGTTCTCTCCCCCGTTGATTTGAAGCCCGTATTCTTTCTCTTAATTCCTGTGCGTAGTCGTCATAGTTATATGTCGGCTTCGGAGGTTTCGTCAGTGCTGTCGGTAGTTCCGCTTGATGTCCATAAATTAATTCAAAAGGTGTGTATCCTATCGCTGTATGTGGTGTCGTATTATAGGTGAACATCGCGTATAGTACCCATTCATTTCAGTCGGTTTGATCTTCGTTAATATATTGTCGTAAATATTCAGCCAGCGTGCGATGTGATCGCTCTAACGCGCCATTACTTTCAGGGTGGTATGCAGTTGTCTGTATTTTATTTATTTTAAGTAACTTGCATGTGTTTTTGAAAATTTCGCTGAGGAAATTTGTACTCTGATCCGTTAGAATTTTTTCTGGAATAACATGTTTAAGAATAATTCTGGTTACGAATTTCTTGTTAATTGTAAAATATTCGCTTCTTGATTTGGGATTGGTATCGCGTCGCTATATTTTGTTAGGCTGTCTTGGAATGTCAGCAGATATTTATTTCCTTTTGTTGTGACGGTTAGCGGTCTGACTATATCTAAAGCACATTTTTCGAAAGGCCTAGTGGGCGTATCAGTGATTATTAGAGGCATTTTAATTCTTCTTGACAATTTATTTTTCTGGCACGCTTCACATTTTGCTATATATTTTTCCACGTCTTTAGTTATTCCTGGACAGTTGTAGTTTAGACGAATTCTTTTTATAGAACGTTCGACTCCTTGATGTTCTCCTAGGGGTGCATCATGGTATTCATGCAATATTTGCCTTTTCTCTTCTTCCGTATAAATTTTTTCATCGTCGGCGTTTTCTTCATCTTTTTCTATCGCGTGTATTTTTTGTTCTTCCGCTGACTCGGTTAGGTCTCGGATTACATTACGACTCAGCGCATCGGCGTTCGCGTTTGCTCGCCCGGCTTTGTGAATTATTCCGTAATCGTATTCTTCTAACTTGAGTCTCCACCGGATTAGCCTTGACCCGGGATCGTTGACATTGAATAACCATATTAAAGGTTTATGGTCAGAATTGAAATATCCCAAAAATGACATTATTAGCTTTAACGTCAATTTTGAACATTCGGTATATTTACACATGTAGGGGTACAAACGAAACGGAAAGCGGTACAAACGTCTGCAGACGATTACAAAACAATATTCGTTTATAGAATTAAAATATCTTAAAAAATGACACTATTAGCATTAATACTAACATTAATTTTTAAAACTCGGTGTATTTACACCTGTAGGGGTACAAACGAAACGGAAAGCGGTACAAACGTCTGAAGGCAATTACAGAACAGCATCCGTATACAAAATTGAAATATCCCAAAAATGACATTATTAGCTCTAATATCAATTTTCACAGCGCCCCCCGCCCAACCACACCGCCCAAATGGGCCTCATTCCAGTAGATATAGTATGAGAGTTCTAACTCGAATCCTCTGAGGGGGGTGCGGGGCGCGGGGGGTTCTCCGTGGCGAGGGGTATGACGTCACGCGGGGCGGGGGTATCTCGATGGCGCGGGGGCTGACGTCACGCGGGTGGAGGGGGATGTTTCGACAAAGGAGGGGGAGTTTTCTGAGAACAATCGATATATTTACACCTGTAGGGGTACAAACGAAACGGAAAGCGGTACAAACGTCTACAAACAATTATAAAACATCACCCGTTTACAGATTTATAATATCTCAAGGAATGACAATGTTAGCTCTAATCTCAAAATAGAATATTCGGTATATTTTTTTTGTAGGGGTACAAACGGAAAACTTGTGTTGTTGTTTTCTACGATATACGTTTGCAACGCTTTCATGAATTTACTTTACAGCATTTACCTCACATGAAGATAAGATTAGGATGAACGGCGGACTTCGAAAACTTGATTTGTTGGCTTCTACGGCCTAGATTTGTTATGTTTCCATGATTTCAATGTGCCGCATGCACTTTTGATGAAGATAGGATCAGGATGTACGGCGGATCTCGAAAACTGGAACCGCTGGCTTCTACGACTTAGGTTTGCCTAGTTCTCATGATTTCAACGTACCGCATGCACGAATTATGAAGATAGGATTAAGATGAACGGCGGACCTCGGAAACTCGATTTGCTGGCTTCCATGATCTTTTTTTTGCGCTGTGGAAACCTCATGGTATCCCCATCCCCCGGGTAGAGGATGTAGGTTATGTGGGACTCCTTGTTCCCCTTGGTCGATCCACGAATGGAACGAGCAAGGGGCTCAAGACCTACCTCACTAAAACCACAGCGTGTACCTTACCCTGGCTCTTATAGAGGTGGCAAGAAACCGCCGAAGCATTACTTCTTGCCACCCCCTGGCCCTACCTTCTCAGGAGAGCACCCTCCCCGAAAGGAAGGTGCCCGGCCCACGGTCGCAGGGCTTTCGCCATGCGGCCGCTGGCCAGGCGACACCCGCCCCCGCCCTCCTCTTCGGACTACAACTCCGCCCCCTAAGAGGCCTCCTTGCTGTGCCCCCCGCCCAACCACACCGCCCAAATGGGCCTCATTCCAGTAGATATAGTATGAGAGTTCTAACTCAAATCCTCTGAGGGGGGTGCGGGGCGCGGGGGGTTCTCCGTGGCGAGGGGTATGACGTCACGCGGGGCGGGGGTATCTCGGTGGCGCGGGGGCTGACGTCACGCGGGTGGAGGGGGATGTTTCGACAAAGGAGGGGGAGTTATCTGAGTGCAATATTTGTAGATGGTATCTTTACGACTTTTTTATGAGGGTTCTTAGACATTTTCCCCAAAAAGGTATAGAACAAGCGCCGATGATTGACAATTTTGTACCCTCGTTAATATAATTTTATTATGGAAGCGCCGATGTCCGGCTGCTCGAACTTGTCAACGGAGCGTTCTAGAGTTCATTAAAACTATGTTTTTCATTTTATGGACATTTTATCATTAGGAAAGGAATGAAGATTTTAGGGCCGACGCTGCGACGAACATGTCAAACGTTATTTATAGGGGTGCAAATGTAAAAGTGTTGACGTTCGACAGCTTTGTATCCTCGCGGAAAATCTCCCATAAAAACGAGAGCGAAACATTTTTCTTAATATTTTTTAAGGAAGAATGCAACGTATCGGCGCCAACGTTCGGCAGTTTTGTACCCTCGCAGAAAATCGGTCGTAAACGAGAGCGAAACATCTTCCTTAATATTTTTAAGGAAGAATTGCGATAATTTTGAGAGGAATGGGGGTTGAAACTTATGGAGAGAGTCTGTCTCCGCGTCAAAAATTCTTTAGCATTCGTATAGCACAGATCAGAGTAAAAGAAATGGATGAAGATATTATTATGATTAAGGATAGTGATAATGACAGAAATTATAGATGCGGAAGATAGTGATGTTGATGTAGATATTATAGATATTGCAGAAGATAGTGATAGAGAAGAAAATGACATAGTGAGTGAATCAACAGACTCCGATTATAGTAGCGAGCATGGCGGGGACTTGGATATAATTGAACAATTATTGGGGGTGCCTGTAATCAGCAACATAAATGTTATAATGAAGGTGTGCGCTATATATTCATATTATATATTTGAAGATTATATTAAATTATGCACTGCTTGTGTAGTACGAAATGTGGAACTATTTGTAAACATTTGTGCCATACGTGTGCACTTCTTATGAAGTGATTATAGAAGAGTGGTGCAGCGATTGTCACGCTCCGCTGCATCTGATATTCACGCGGAACATGTGTCCACTTTGTAATCATTGTAAGTATCCGTTTTATATTTATAATAAATTAAAAAATTTGAAAAAAACAAAAGTAAAATTCACTGTTTCTATTTTCAGTATAAGACGCAGCCTCCACTCTACTACCTCACCAGTCATCGCTGCAGTCACTGTAACCACCTCCATCGCCCGACCACCTCACAGCTGCCGTTGCCGCTAGCATTTTTTTTTTAATATTTTATATTAATTTTTATTCATATATATTCATTTTTCTTTTATCCATTCAATTTCATACTTAAATCTTTGATATTGAGAGCCGATAAAAATATTCTTAATTTTCTTTTATATTAATTTATATTTACATTTTATTGTATTCTTTTATAATCTTTTATATTATATCTATTTTTAAATTTTACATGCTTTTATATTTTTAATCATCACACACACACGCACACACATTTTATGAATAAAAATTATTATTAATAGAAAAAAAATTCTCTCTTGCGAACACCTCACGCTCTTCTTCGCTATCTCTGTCTCTCGCGTGCGCCTCTCGCTATCTCTGTCTCTCGCGTTCGCCTCTCTCTCTCTCTCCTCGCGCTCTCCTTCGCTGCATCATCTCTCGCGTGCGCCTCTCTCTCTCCTCGCGCTCTCCTTCGCGCCATCTCTCTCTCTCTCCTCGCTGCGCCTCACGCTCTCCTAAGCGCTACCTCTCTCGCAGGCCCTAACTTCGCGCTATCTTTCTTTCATATACCTCGCCGCAACATCTCTCTCCTTCACGTTCGCCTCACACCCTCTCTTTCTCTCGCGTTCACCTCGCGCTCTCTCTTTCTCTCCTAAGCGCTACCTCTCTCATGGTTCCTAGCGTCGCGTTCCTCCTTCCCCGCATGACGTCATCCACCGCAAGGTCCATGCAACGAGCTACGTATGAGAGCTGGGACTGCTTACGGGTGGGAGAAAGATGGAGAATGGAAATGCATGCAAAGAAATTACATCATAATTTAGACTTAAAAACTCTTTATTCTTCTTTTAAATATTTTTTTCTTACATATTATGGACTAAAAACTAAAGTTGCCAGCTCGCAATCGATGAGCTGATGCTTGTTGAAGGCGTCGCTAGCGCGTATTACATTTGATACTTCTTTAGGAGTAGTAATACTGATAATAATGAGAGTTCTAACCCATGGGGCTCCGAGGGGGGATGCGGGGCGCGGGGGGTTCTCCGAGACGAAGAGTATGACGTCACGCGGGGTGGGGGTATCTACACGGAAGTTAATTATCATAAGAGATTGGTCTCAGAAATGTTACATATAAAGGAACAAAAACACGGGATTAATAACATCACTGACACCGAGTTATTGGATGAATCTTATTTTGACATTTTAAATGAGATGGCGAATTTTTAGATTGTTTATGATGTTTTTATTTTGATCATTAACTCGTCATCCTTCAACGGAAAGACACTAACATCGAATATCGTGTTCTAGCGAAAATTAGAAGCCTAGAAATCAAGTCAACTAAAGTAATCATGTAAGTGTTTTAAGAACGATAGAACGCAGTTATAACAGTAAGTAACTCACATTTCATTTTATTGATTAACAGTAAAACAAACAATTAACTAAAACAAATCGACATTGGCATAGTCAAAGGGATCGTCTTTCGCTGACCAGCGAAGAATGTTCGTGTTGAAGAAATGCTCCAATCGTTGGTTGATAATGGTTAAAATAAAATTGAGTCAAACGCGCATACATGAGAATGATTATAAGAGGCTTCTAATTTGTCATTAAGATTAAGATAATCATTCTTCTGATTCCCTCAGCCTTCTGAAATTTCCATTTGAAGATGTTATTTGGTTGTTCCTTTATTTATCGTGTGTGTTTCCTTTTCCTTTCCATATCCCTCCCCCTTTATATATATATATATATATATAAAGGGGGAGGGATATGGAAAGGAAAAGGAAACACACACGATAAATAAAGGAACAACCAAATAACATCTTCAAATGGAAATTTCAGAAGGCTGAGGGAATCAGAAGAATGATTATCTTAATCTTAATGACAAATTAGAAGCCTCTTATAATCATTCTCATGTATGCGCGTTTGACTCAATTTTATTTATACAAGACTCAAAATGGAGCCGGAAAACAAACGAAAGTCGGAGATTGTTTATCAACAATCCCCTTGACGACGATCCTCCGGAAACGTATACGGGGTGATCCCGAGGATGAGGATGCAGATCCGAGGGGGCGCAACAATATATATATATATATATATATATATATATATATATTGTTGCGCCCCCTCGGATCTGCATCCTCATCCTCGGGATCACCCCGTATACGTTTCCGGAGGATCGTCGTCAAGGGGATTGTTGATAAACAATCTCCGACTTTCGTTTGTTTTCCGGCTCCATTTTGAGTCTTGGTCTAGCTGTCAAACCGATTTGACGTGTTACGAGACCTCAGACTATTTTCCCGATTTATTGTATTTCTTCTTCTGCATCTCAAAGGGTCGTCACTTCATTAAATAACATTCTGTGCTTAACCGTGTCTTGATTTATTTCGCGCGCGAGTGAGAGTGCTTGTGTGAGTGAGATACCTCTTGAGATATCGCAAGAGGCGTCTGGGGGACGCAACATTTTGGGGGCTCGTCCGGGATCAACCGAAAGGATCGCCCGAAAGAAATTCCAACGATGGCACAGAATTCTTCGAAAGCGACGCGATCTCGAACGGCTGCGAAAGACGTCGAGACGGATCCTCTACAAGCCGCGCTTCAAGAGCTCAGAGAGATGCGCGAAGAGCGAGATCGACAGCAGGCTCGTTTCGAGACTCTCCTGAGAGAGAAGGACGACCAGCTACGTCGACTAGAGCAGAGGATTCAAAGAGTTTCTTCACATCAAACACCCAATCAGCTAAGTCCTTCCAATAATAGAGATAGGACTTGCGGCGATACGCAAAATGATTTTGGGGCTTGCGCGAGTACTGCGAGATCTGCGACAAATGCGAGTGCCGCGATAAACGCGATAAACGCGAGTGAAGTAACCGCCGACTTTCGCAAGAAAACGGGTTTGAAATTAAAGCCCGACACGTACGACGGGAAAGTTCCGCTGCGGGAGTTCCTCTCCCAATTCCTCCTAATTGCGGTTGCGAATAAATGGGACGACCAAACAAAGACAATCTCTCTCGCCGCGAACCTTAGGGGAAAAGCGCGTACCGTTCTAGAAAACGTTGAGAATTTTGAGGAATTAACTTTCACAGAATTGAAATCAAAACTAGAATTACTTTTTGGAGACGGAAATTTGACTCAAAACTATTACTCACTCTTTACCAATAGGAAACAAAAATACGGGGAAGATTTCGCTTCATTCGGGACCGAATTGGAAAGACTTTCGCGGCTTGCTTACCATGTCCTTACGAAGTCCGTGATAAGATTGCATGCGCGCAATTCATTTCCGCGTTATCCGACAATTTTGTAAAAAGAACCCTCCAATTAGAAGGAGTGACTTCACTAAATTTGGCTATTGAGAGAGGAAAAGCTATTAAAATAATTCGGGACGAGAATTTTGACAAAAAGAGAGATTACGGAAATAACGGGAATAACGGGAATAAAAGAGATTTTTACGGAAATAAGAAAGAATTCGCGAATAACGGGAATAAGAAAGATTACGGGAATAATAATGGGAATAGTGAAAATAATGCGGGATTTCACAAAAATTATGAAAGACAAAATTATCAAAAAGGAGAGAGGAACCACGCGCGAACGAACCCCGATGAAAAGAAGGAATTTGACTCGGAAAGGAAAGCGCAAGCAAACAATTCTTCTTCAAAAGAATGTTGGTCTTGCGGAAAGACCGGACATTTACGATTCCAGTGCCCTGACGCGAAGGAAAACTGAAATTGGTTGAACTTTTCGGGGAAGGTTCGACTTTTTCGGATGATTCCCCGATTTCAGATTTTGTTGAATGTAGGGTTAGAAGGATCCAAAAGAAAGAATATTTTTCATATTTTGGAAAATTAAACAAAAAAAGTTGTCTCTTTAAAATAGATACAGGCTCTGACGTCTCTTTATTAAATAGTAAACTTGTGGGAGAAGATCTTGAAAAAATTCCAGTAAAAAATATTAATTTAAAGTGTCCAAATGGAGGAAAAATTTTAATTGATTTTTTAGTGAAAGTAAAAATTG
This sequence comes from Prenolepis imparis, assembly GCF_030444845.1. Lineage (NCBI taxonomy): Eukaryota > Metazoa > Arthropoda > Insecta > Hymenoptera > Formicidae > Prenolepis > Prenolepis imparis. The sequence continues at coordinate 154,722 of NW_028141179.1, read as the reverse complement.
AAATTGGAAATTATTCAATTGAAATTCCCTTATTTATTGCTGACATCAATGATCAATGCATTCTTGGAGTTGACTTCCTTAAAATAATTAATTTGGATAATGTATTTAATAAAGTTTTTGATGAATTCACGAATAATGAAGAACTAAAGAATTATCAATGTTCAAGAATTAAAGATTTTTCTAAAAAAATTCCATCTATCTTAAATGATCTTTTTGAAAAGAGTTCAATTGAGTTACAAGAATCCCAAAAAGAAATTTTTATTAATTTTCTAAATAAGTTTCAAGATCTATTCTCCTGCAATATTGTTGCCGGGAATTGCGATGTTTTCGAACATTTTATAAATGTGAAAGACTCTCTCCCCATAAAACAGGCACCCCGTAGGATTCCTTTACAGATTTGCCCGACTCGTACTCCAAGGAGAGGATCTGGAAGTATGGCAAAAGGATCAAGAGGAAGATCCTAATATTGCCATTCAAGGAAAAAGAGAAGGAAGACGTCCGCCTCGTTCTGAATTGGTGACTCACGATATTTCCGCTCAAATTTACTGGACATATTGGGACGCATTAGTTCTTCAAAATGGAATCCTTTACAAGAAGTGGGAAACCCCGAATTTGAAGTCTAGTTTTCTTAAGTTAATTGTTCCTCGGAAACGAGTGAAAGAGATTCTCGAAGAAGTACATGACTCTCCATCCGGAGGTCATTTCGGAATGAACAAAATCTTAGAAAAGGTTTGAAAACGTTTTTATTGGGCAACTTATAAGCAAGACATAGAAAATTGGTGCAAGTCTTGCAAAGTTTGCGTTTCAAAAAAAGGCCCCACAGGAAAAGGAAAATCTCCCATGCAGATATATAATGTCGGAAATCCATTCGAGAGGATTCAGATGGATATTCTAGGCCCACTTCCTATCACTACTTCAGGAAATAAATATGTGATTGTCATCATTGATTGCTTCACCAAATGGGTAGAAGCTTTTCCCCTGAAGAATATTAGAGCAAAAACGGTTGCAGAAATCTTCGTCAATGAATTTATTTCAAGACATGGAGTACCTTTAGAGGTACATACCGACCAAGGGAAGAATTTTGAATCCAAACTTTTTGCCGAATTAATGGAACTTCTTGGAATTAGGAAAACACGGACTACCCCGTTACATCCTCAGTCTGATGGTCAAGTCGAACGACAACATCAAACTATAATAAACTATTTAGCGAAGTATATTTCACGGGAGCGTCCCGTTTGACCACGTTAATATTGACCATAGTCCCGATTGACAACGTTGAGATTGACCACGTTGAAATTGACCACGTTAATATTGACCACGTTGCGATTAACCACGATCCCGATTGACCACCGTCCCGATTGAGCACGGTCCCGATTGACCATCGTCCCGATTGACCACCGTCCCGATAGGCCACACTCCCGATTGACCACGATCCCGATTGACCACGGTCCTGATTGACCACGGTCCCGATTGACCACGTTGATATTAACCACATTGCAATTGACCACGTTGATATTGACCACGGTCCCGATTGACCACGTTGATATTGACCACATTCCCGATTGACCACATTGATATTGACCACGGTCCTAATTGACCACAGTTCCGATTGACCACGTTGATATTGACCACGGTCCCGATTGACCACAGTCACGATTGACCACGTTGATATTGACCAGAGTCCCGATTGACCACGGTCCCGATTGACCACGTTGATATTGACCACGTTACGATTGACCACGTTACGATTGACCACGTTACGATTGACCACGTTACGGTTGACCACGTTACGCTTGACCACGTTACGGTTGACCACGTTACGATTGACCACGTTACGATTGACCACGTTAGGATTGACCACGTTCCCCAAACGGGCAACCCCCTCGGTTGTGGCCGAATCCTAACTCCCAAGGGAGCGGAGGGGGCCGCAACCGGGGGGGCCGAGGGGAGGGGTCTCTCGCCTGCGGGGTCGCGCTTTGCTCGGCCTCGTGGGGTGCGACCTTTCCCCTCACGGACGTAGATGCGGCGGGAAGGCCCTCTCACCGGGAGCCGCAAGGCACCGGTGGGAGGGCATCAACGCCGTAGAGGGTCCCCTTCCCCTTCAGGGAGGGGCTTCCCTGGTGAGGGCCTCCGGGGTGTTTTGCCGAATCCCCATTCCCTTTGGGAGGGGGAAGGAGCACCACTCTGGAGGCGGGGGGTGGCGGCTCGAGCGGGATACTCGAGCCGTGACCCCGCCCCCCTCTTTTTTGGGAGGGCGCGGCGTGGGGTTGATACCGCCCTGCGCCGCAACCGCGAGAACCCGCACTTGCGGGGGGAGAGTGTCGCCTTCAGTGGCACTCTCCTCGGGAGGTCTTAAGGCGGGGGGGGCGGCGAGACGGCATGGGAAACCAGCATCCTCGCCGTCCCCCGTAAAACGCCCGCCAAGGTATCCGTAGTGGTTTTAGTGAGGTAGGCCTTGCGCCCCCTGACCGATTCATTCGTGGATCGGCCAAGGGGAGCAAGGAGTCCCACATAACCACCCGTCCTCTTCCCGGAGGCGGGGGTATCCATGAGGATTTCCACTACGAATCAAAAAAAAAAAAAAAAAAAAAAGGATTGACCACGTTACGATTGACCACGTTACGATTGACCACGTTACATATGACCACGTTGCAATTGACCACGTTACAATTGACGACGGTCCCGATTTTGATCACGGTCCCGATTGACCACACACGACACGCGTTGAAATTGATCTTATTGAACGTGATCTATTTAATGCTGCGATTAATAAAATTTTTTATCTTATGTGAACCAATTAGTTGACGCAGTCTACTACGGTACGTGAGATATTTTTTCTTTTTTAGGTTTGCTGTATCTTATGTATTGCAGTGATTGTGAACCTTAAATCTTAGTAGCAAATAAGGAAAGATATAGGTCTTTCGAGGGTAGGAAATGTGTCAGCGATATTTAATTATATGTATAATCATCTCTCTCATTGCATCTATATTATTGAAACGATTAATTTAACCATATTTTGTGAGCATTGAAATATGTGAATATCATTAAGTTTGAAACTTGACAGAAATTTTTCTCTATTTTAATTAATATAATATAATACAGCATCGGCGCGTACACTCGCCCGCCCTTCACTGCCAGGACTCAGCGACTTGGAGACTAGGAGGTGCATGCATCGTATCCAGCATCCTTATCAACAACAGCATCAGCGTCATCAACGTCATCGTCAATATTACTTTTATTATTATCCGCGTTATCTTTCAACATCGTACAATTACAATTATGAATACGAAGAGGACGAAGAGTGCGACGACAGGTTTCAACGATACCGTCAGCCTTTGCGAAGCGCACCGGGGACGTTAACGTTTGTGAATCTTCTCGTCAAGAGATTTCTGTGTATTCTCACTTGCTCGCCCTGCAGATTGCGCGGCGCGGCCTAACACGGTGCTGAAACACGGATCAAATTTTCTCAAGAGCGCGCACAATGTAGTATTGCACGCTGGTAAATCGTATTGAAGGTATTCTCTATGTATTTTTCCCTCTCTTAAAAAAAATACAAATTTAACGCTTTAATTGCACTACGATAAGTCTGTATTTGTTTCGCGTTGGCATGTATATGTAAACTTCATTTCTCGCAAAACCTTAATGTTAAAACGGAACAAAGTGTATTTTAATATGTCTGATGAATAGATAATGATTAAGAGTGTTTTATAAGAAGAATGATTTAGAGAATAACGTAATAAAACATAAACGCTGGATTTAATAATGGAAGTAGCTGTGAGAACTTCCAATTGCCAAATCCAACTGCAGTAAATATTTACGTAATAGAGTATAATGTGGATGAAGAAAGAATACGTGGTGATTATTTATTATCGACACTAAATGCTGAGCAAAAGCACGTGTACGATATAGTCATGCGAGCAATTGAAAATGAAAATGGACCTCAGAGGTTATTTTTTATTGACGGGTTTGCAGGAAGTGGTAAAACATACCTATTTAACACATTTTTAAGTGTTATTCGAGGAAGAAACGAAATCATTCTTGTGCTTCAACTGGAATTGCAGCCACACTTCTGAAAGGAGGAAGAACTTATCATTCTCTGTTTAAGCTTTCAATCCCAATTGATGATGGAGCTAAATCAAATATTAGAGGAAATTCTCAAGTTGAACGAGAATTGATTAATGCCAAATTAATCATATGGTATGAAGTGAGCATGACTGTTGGACATGCTTTAACAGCAGTTGATAAACTTTTAAAGGATTTGATGAAGAATCCTCGACCATTTGGAGGAAAAGTAATTTTATTTGCAGGAGATTTCAGACAAAATCTCCCAGTAGTGCCTCATGCACAAAAAGCAGCAATAATTGAATCGAGTATAAAATACAACCCTATATGGAGTAACGTAATTCAAGTTAAATTGCAGCAAAATATGAGAACTGCGGAAGAAAAAGAATTTTCAAATTGGCTAATGCAACTCGGAGATGGTAAATTATCAAATACGGATGGACTATATCTCGATACAATTGAAATCCCCAAAGATTTTATATCAAAAGAATCTCTTATTAATGAGATTTTTGGTGATAGAATCACCATGGAACGGATTAGAGAAAATCCAAATCGAGCGATACTTTGTCCTAAAAATGAGGATACTTTTAAAATTAATGACGCAATCCTTTGTCAAATGGAAGGAGAGGAAAGGGAATATCTCTCAATTGACTTTATTAGTAAGTGATAGTAAGTGATGATCCACAGGAGCAATTAAATTTTCCAACTGAGTTTTTAAACTCTCTGACACCTTCTGGAATGCCAGTTCATCGACTTAAAATCAGTGCCATAATAATCCTATTAAGAAATTTAAATACTAAGAAAGGACTTTGTAATGGAATAAGATTTATTGTAACTAATTTGAAAAATAATCTAATTTATGCGGCGGTTCTAACTGGTCCTGCTCGAGGACAGATTGTCATCATTCCAAGGATAGATTTAATTACAAGTGATTTGGAATTGCCATTTAAATTTAAACGAAGACAGTTTCCTATTCGAGTATCATTTGCTATGACAATAAATAAATCACAAGGACAGAGTTTAGAAAAAATTGGGATTTATTTGCCACATCCTGTATTTGCTCATGGTCAACTTTATGTGGCATTTTCTAGAGCAACCAAAAGGGAAAGTGTAAAAATTAAGATTGATGAATTTAGCAATCAAGGACATCTAATTGAAGGAAGTGAAAAATGTTTTACAAAAAATGTAATATACAGAGAAATTTTGTAAATTGAAGAATTATGAAATTGTATGGGAGCTAATAATAGCGGGTTAGCGGTGGGTACATTAGACGTAATCAAAAAATATTTGAGTAAGGAAAAAAAATGGGTATAATAATTAAATAATAAAAAAAATTAAAATTTGTATGTATATATATTTACTAAACTAATGTTTCAGATTTAAAACATATTAAATTGTGTGGAAATTAAAATAACAAAAAAAATTAATATAAGCAAATAAAATTTTAATTATAAATATTTAAGTTTAAGCAAAACAAGACGCAAAATACAATATCAGGGAGTGAAAAAAAAATAATAGTAGTCATCTTCGAAAAATTTGCAACATTTGATATAAATTTCGTGAAAATCGGTCCAAAAATATGGAAGTAGTTCGCGGTAATACAGACAGAACAATTAATCTTTTGTGTAAAATCAGGTTTTATAAAGGCTTTATGAGAACCGCGCGAAGCGCGGTCCGAATTATAAAAGCTTTGAGGACCGCGCGAAGCGCTAGTAAGCTCATAAGTAGCGGTGCTCGGAGAAAAACGCTGGCGCGAGCGCATCTCCGCGGAAACGCTTACTCGCGTCGCTCCTGCGGCAACGTATCGGCTAAATGGGCCGCGGTTCTCTTCGCTCGTACGCGTGTAAGAAAACGCTAGCGCGAGCTTGCAGCCGCCGCGGATGTGGACCCGAAACGTGAGGATAAGCTTATGACACGGACAAAACCACCTCTTCAATATTTTAAAAATATATGCGACACGCGCGTATGTTTTTAACACGCACGCACACACACTCGCACACACACACACACACACACACACACACACACACACACACACACACACACACACACACACACACACACATACACGCTCATACACAATAGTAGTAATACTATGCCGGTTCTAATTCAGGTCCTCTGAGGGGGGTGCGGGCGCGAGGGGTTCTCCGGGGCAAGGGGTATGACGTCACGCGGGGCGGGGGTATCTCGTAGACGCGGGGGCTGACGTCACGCGGGTGGAGGGGGATGTTTCGACAAAGGAGGGGGAGTTTTCTGAGTGCAATATTTGTAGATGGTATCTTTACGACTTTTTTTTATGAGGGGTCTTAGACATTTTCCTCAAAAAGGTATAGAACAAGCGCCGATGATTGACAATTTTGTACCCTCGTTAATATAATTTTATTATGGAAGCGCCGATGTCCGGCTGCTCGAACTTGTCAACGGAGCGTTCTAGAGTTCATTAAAACTATGTTTTTCATTTTATGGACATTTTATCATTAGGAAAGGAATGAAGATTTTAGGGCCGACGCTGCGACGAACATGTCTAAACGTGATTTAATAGGCCTCTACCTATTTGCGTTGACGTTCGGCAGCTTTGTACCCTCGCGCAAAATCTCCCATAAAAACGAGAGCGAAACATTTTTCTTAATATTTTTTAAGGAAGAATGCAACGTATCGGCGCCAACGTTCGGCAGCTTGTGTCCTTACTCCTCTATCCATAAAACCGATATCTCGGGAAACTATCTTTTGAGATACGCCAAATGTTAGAAAAGAAGATAGAATTAGGTGAAATATATATAAGGAGGATGAGAGCGCGTCAAACCATAGTACGATTTGAAAGCGCATAGATGCAGCGGTGAAAAAAGTTTAGTGGTTACTTTCTTGTATTAGAAGTGTTAGTGGTATAATAGTGAATAAAAGAAATAATGGAAAACATCGAGCAGAACGAACGCGACCTGTTGGAGCGATCCCGCCAAGTCACCACCTTGGGCGAATATTTTGAATGGGCGCTGCGCTGCGAGAATCAAACTGCTCGAAGAACGCAGTCGTGTCAAGCGTCCGCGACTCTCCATTGGATATAGACAATCTTTGGTTGCTAGAATCGCGCGACTCGAGGGTGCAAAGACTCGATTGCAGAGACAGTTTATACCCAGTGGTGGTAATTACAGTGGCGGTAATTACAGTGGCATAATAACACGGGAAGACTCGTTTGGCGAGAGATCGATACCGCGTTCGAAAATCGGATACTGACAGGTGCGGTGATTAACGCAGACTATATCGAACCGCGACAATCTTTGGAAGACGTTAGTAGTGTAGTACTCGAGCAAGTGCAAGATGTTATAAAAATACACAACTGTGCAAAAGTAAATACCGTGTTCAACGGTGAGTTTGTGACAGGTGATAAGCGCTCCAACAAAAGCATTAACACGCGAAATTATGAACTCTTTCGCACGTCCGATTTACACGAGTGGTATGAGCGGCATGTCATCGAATCCACATTGGCGTCTCTCGAAGAGTTTCAGGAACGTGATAGCGGATGGGCATTGTCACGAATCCTTGATCTTACGGTCAACGTCAACAAGTGCAATCCTATGCGCGCGGGGTGTTATCTAAACTTACCGCGAGAAATTATGACGAAGAGAGCAGTGGTGAACGTGCAGTCTAAAGACAATGTTTCGCGTGGTCAGTGGTGGCCGCCCTGTACCCCGCCGAAAGAAATGTGACACGGGAATTTTCATATCCTCATTACACGACAGTGCTAAATTTACAAAACATTGAGTTTCCGATGACGTTAAACCAAATTAAAAAGTTTGAACTGGCAAATAACATCTCAATCAACGTCTACGGCATTGAGAGGAAAAAGGAATTATCTATTCTTCCGATACAGCTCACCGATCGGAAGAGAGAAAACCATGTAAATATGCTGTATGTGGAGGAGGACGACAGCGTTGGGCATTTCGCGTATATAAAAAATCTATCCCGGCTTGTCAGCACGCAACTGAGCAAACACAATGGTCAAAAATATATCTGCGATCGGTATGTATATTTATTGCAAATTATATAATAATTGTAAATAAAATTGTAAATAAAATTGTAATTTTTTTTTCTTTCACAGATGCTTGCACTTCTTTAATTTGAGCGAAAAATTGGAGGCTCACATTGCGGACTGTCGAGAAATGAACGACTGCGCTATCCGATTACCAAGCAATAAAGACAAGTGGCTCGACTTCGACAACTACAACAGAAAGGAGCGACTTCCCTTCGTGGTGTACGCCGACTTGGAGTGTGTGCTGAAGAAGACGCCGGAACATGCGTCATACTCCCAACATCACGAGGTATTTAGCGTTGGGTATTACGTGCAATGTTCGTACGACAACTCGCTATCCGCGTATAATTCTCGCCGTAGTATCGATTGCGTTTCATGGTTCGCCGAAGAACTTAAAAATTTAGCGCATCGCGTAAAGGGTATTTTGTCTGATAATGTCCACATGACAAAATTAACGCAAGATGAATGGGAAAAATTTCATAGCGTCACGCAATGTCACATTTGCGAAAAACCGTTTGCGCCGGATGATACACGCGTACGCGATCATTGTCATCTGACCGGGCGATACAGGGATCCCGCGCACTCAAACTGTAATCTAAACTACAAAGACTCTTATGTCATTCCTGTAGTTTTCCATAATCTATCCGGCTATGACGCACATTTTATCATAAAAGAAATAGCTACTGCGTATGAAGGACGCGTAGATGTGCTTCCAATAACAAAAGAAAAATACATTTCATTTACGAAGACTGTCAATAGTACCGACGACGATAAAGATCGGAAAGCTTGCATGAAATTACGATTCATCGATTCATATAAATTTCTCAATGCTAGTCTTGACAAATTGGCATCTTTTTTGAATAAGGATAAGTTAAAAATTTTGCGTTCCAATTTTTCCGCATTATCCGCTAACAATTTTGAATTATTAACGCGAAAAGGTGTCTTTCCGTACGAGTACATTGACTGCGTGGACAGGCTGCAGGACACGCGTTTACCACCACGCGAATCGTTTTACAGTTCTTTAACCAGTGACACTGTATCCGAGAGCGACTACGCACACGCCGTCAACGTGTGGTAGCAGTACTCCATTCAAACCTTGGGTGAATACAGCGATCTGTACTTAAAAACTGATGTCTTGTTGTTGGCAGATATATTTGAAAACTTTCGCGACACTTGCATCGCGAGTTACGGACTCGACCCTACGTATTATTATACTCTTCCTGGGTATACATGGGACGCCATGTTAAAACATACACGCGTAAATTTCGAACTGCTTACCGATATCGATATGGTTATGTTTATTGAACGGGGTATACGCGGCGGTCTAAGTCAATGTTCAGGAAGATACGCGCATGCTAATAACAAGTACATGCAGTCGTATGATCCATTGAAACCATCATCATATTTAATGTATTTAGATGTAAATAATTTGTATGGATGGGCAATGTGTCAAGCACTGCCTTATGCCGATTTTCGATGGGTCGACGATGTATCTAACTTTGACATCTCGTCAATAGCGCTCGATTCATCTACAGGCTATATCCTCGAAGTAGATTTAGAGTATCCACAACATCTTCACGACACGCACACTGACCTACCGTTTTGCCCGACACGTGACAAACCGCCCGGCAAGCGGGAAGATAAGCTTCTCGCAACGCTATATGATAAGAAGCGTTACGTCATACACTACCGCAACCTGCAGCAGTGCACGCGTCACGGCCTTCGCATTACAAAAATACATCGCGTATTACAATTCACTCAATCCGCATGGCTCCGCGATTACATTGAACTAAATACAAAATTTAGAACACAAGCGAAAAATAATTTTGAGAAAAATTTGTACAAATTGATGAACAACGCGGTATTTGGCAAAACGATGGAAAATGTGCGTAATCATGTAGATGTAAAATTATTGACAAAATGGGACGGACGATACGGAGCAGAGGCGATGATAGCGAAACCAAATTTCCATAGCAGGAGCGTCTTTTCAGAAAATTTAATTGCCGTAGAATTACGTAAACTAGAAGTAAAATTTAACAAACCAATCTATGTTGGTATGTGTATACTCGACATATCGAAAGTGTGTCTGTACGAATTTCATCACGAGTACATGTCACCGCTCTATCGTGACAGATGTCGGGTAATGTACACCGATACAGATAGTTTAATATATCATATTAAATGCGAAGACGTGTATGAAAATATGAAACGCGATATCGCTAGATTCGATACGAGCGATTATCCAATTGACAACGCGTACAGTATACCGCTTGTGAATAAAAAGGTGCCAGGTCTAATGAAGGATGAAAATAATGGCGCGATAATGACTGAATTTGTAGGACTTAGAGCAAAAATGTACGCTTTGCGAGTAGATGGTAAGAAAGATACAAAAAAGGTTAAAGGTGTCAAAAGTAACGTTGTCGCGAGAACGATAACATTCGACGATTATACGCGGTGCCTGAACGACGAGATTGAAATGACACGTAGTCAGTCATGTATTAGGTCGAAATTGCATGAAGTATACACCATCTGCGAGACAAAAATTGCTCTAAGTCCGTACGACGATAAGCGGTATATCATACCTGATTCGACCGACACATTACCATGGGGACATTACCAGATACCCTTATAAAATATAATGTAATATAATGTAATATAATGTATGTGCGATATAATGTTATGTAACATATGTGTATGTATTTCATATATTGGAACGGAAAGGATGTATTAATAAAGATTTTGTATTTCACATATTTCATGTATATTGTAATATTTCAAATATTTTTATTTGTTGTACACATTATATATTTTTTAATTTTTGAGTAATTAATAAATACAATTTGTATGAATTAAATTGCATTGTCCTTATGTATCCAAGAGTTATGCGAATTGTCAAATCCCAGCCATTTTACGTAAACCTCGTCACCCCTCCTGCGCAGTACTTTCTCTACGAGATATACGTCCGGATAATTCGCGCTATGCAACTCGTGCTCGTAAAACGCTCCAGCGACAGATGATTTGCGATAGTCCTCGAGTAGATAGGTTACGGGATTAGTACGCTGCACTTTAACAATTTTAAACACTTCGGTTGTCCAATTTGGTGTGTAACCCTTCTCGAAAAGTTTCTTGTACTTGCTAACGCGTACCGGGTCACCTACTTTGAATTTCGCCGGAGCGGCAATCTTTATGTTACTATATACCGTTTTTAAAAGTTTATCAGCGATCGCGGGGGTGACGTCGACGGGTCGCATGCCGATCGTTCGATGCTTGCGCGCGTTGTAATCCGATATGAGTTCCGCCAACGCGTCGATCCACTTGTAAGTTCCGTTCAGCGTAAACATCTTCCACATGTCGTTCTTCAGCGTGCGATTGAATCGCTCCACAACCGATGCCTTCAATACCGAATATGTAGAATAGTGATTGATGTTATGTTTCCGTATAAGCCGTTGCACGTCGGCGTTATAAAATTCTTTCCCCATATCGGTTTGCATGTTTCTCGGGCATCTCTTGCTATCTCGAATTATCTCGGCGATAGCGTCAGCCGTCTCGCTTCCACCTTTACTCTTGAGTGGTATGGCCCACGCGTACTTGCTCAACACATCGATGAGTATGTAGTGGTAACCTCTGTTGAAACGAGAGTACGGACGCATCTCGACGATGTCAGCTTGCCACAGGTCATCGTATCCCCGCACTATGACATGTCTTCGGGGAAAATTTTTCCTTGCCGGCGCGTGCAGTTCGTTCACCAACTGCCGTTTCTCCAAACTATGTTGTTTCATCGCTTCGTCGGTTTTTCTCGATCGCCGTTTGTCGCTCGTTTTATGATTCATTTTCGTTTGTCGTTCTTCAATAGCCGTTCCTGACCTGTTCTTGAGCCGTTCCTGACCCGTTCGTAGCCGTTCCTGAACCGTTCTTGAGCCGTTCCTGACCCGTTCTTGAGCCGTTCCTGACCCGTTCGTAGCCGTTCCTGACCCCTTTCGTAGCCGTTCCTGACCCGTTCGTAGCCGTTCCTGACCCGTTCGTAGCCGTTCCTGACCCGTTCTTGAGCCGTTCTTGTGTTGTTTACTTCCGTTCTTGACCCATTCGAAAATCGTTCTTGATTCGTTCGCTGCCTTGTTCACAGTCGTTTCTAACCCGTTCGTAGCCTTTCCTGACCCGTTCGCAGCCGTTACTGACCCATTTGCAGCCCTGCTTGAGTTGTTTGTAGCCTTGCATGTAGCTTTTAAAGACTTGTTCATAGCCTCGTTCGCAGCCCTGCTTGAGTTGTTGGTAGCCTCGTTCGCTGTTGCTAGGCCGTTCATAGCCTCGTTCGCAGCTGTTGCTAGGCCGTTCACTACCACTCATTGTAGTTAGATAGTAATTCGATAATCCTTCGTAACTGTTCGATAATTGTTCGTAGCCGTTCGATAACCCTTCGTAGATGTTCGATAACCGTTCGATAGCCGCTCCTAACCCGTTCACTGCTGCTCATTCAGGTTGATAGCCGTTTCTGAGTTAGCGTTAGCCGCGCGTTGAAGTTCGTTTATCACAATCTGTATTGCCCGCACATCCTTCTCGAACGAAGTCAGCTTCTCATCTGATTCTTTCTGTTGATTCATCAATCTTTTAACGCAGGATTCCACATACAGTTTGTTGACGGCATCGGTGTCAGCCTCAGGTTGCGCTACACGACGAATCTTCCTCGACCTTGCGTCATAGTCCGTAACGACGCGACACAGAGCGTTTTCGTGCACATAACTTTTCACCAATCTATCCCAAGAACCGCTTGTGCCGGTTGCATCATTTCTTGGTTCGAATAATCCAAATTTGTTGATAGGCATTTTTTTTTCCACCGATGAGTGACGCTGATCGACTGATTAGATTTGTCGAGACACAATTCAATTTATAATAATGCCTGCTTCGCGAAGTTCCTCGATGATCGACAGGATCTCATTGTCGTGAGCGTTGTGGCCAGCTCGGCGCGAAGCGTACAGCAATCGTACCCGTACACTAGCTCGTTGGGGTCATCCCAGTGTATGTAATCGATCTTATTGTCGGTTAACGCCATCGCGTGAGGCATGAATACTCCCTTTCCAGATTTTTTCTTTTCAATCGATATCAATGGTGCGATTATATGTTTGTACTTGTATCCCCTGTTGCTTCGTAATTGGCCTTGTGTGTCATAATTGCGTTTATGCGCGTTCGTCGCCAATAATATACTCTTGTATTTATGCATATCATCCTCCGTGTAAATGTCATCATCGGGAATTCTCTTGAAGATCAATTCGTATAATCCTGGTGTACCAATGTACCTCACTTCATCTATAATTATAGAGTCATATTTGTCAATGTCGAATCGTTTGTTACCGAGACGCATTTCATCCTTGTCGAAATAGACACCGTACACGTGATCGATTTTCCTTTCTTTGTCGCCACCGAGGAGAGTGCTCATGTACTCTTGTCCCAGTGGTCCCAAGTGCTTTCGCAACATTTCTTGACCTTCCAGCGTTTGTAATGTGTTTCGAACAAACGATGTTTCGAGCGTGCTGCCCGAGGTTTCGAAAACATTTTCGTTTGCGAGTGTTTCGGGTATCATAGGTTGTACGATTCTCGTTGTCGCGAACGGTGTAGAGCTTATCATCGGTTCATCCAATAAAGCATTCGATGTACGCGGTGTCGATGAGCGATTCGGGTTTGACCGTTTCCTCTTTTTCGGTGTCGCATCATCCTTCTCCTCTTCCTCCTCTTCCTCCTCCTCTTCCTTGTACCGCTTGATGGGTAAGATTTTAATCTTTGCGGTACTTTCCGGCTCGTTTTTCACCGCGATCGAGTTGTCGACAATCTTTTGTAGCGGCTCAATAATAGGTCTAAAATGGGTCTTGACCGCGATATCGTCATCGATCTTACCGGTCTTCAAAGCGCGATGTTTCTTGCGGATTGCTTCACTCGTTTTCGCAATCTCCTTCGCTATCTTTTCACGTTCGCGAATATTATCGTTCTCAGCCATGTCGGTAGAGTGTCGAACGCTCGTGTTTCACCTCTCTCGACAGAACATCGGCAACGACTAATTGTTTTGCGGTATCGCGAACACGTTAAATCCGTTTCTGTATCGGCCGTTCGTAAGTGAGCTATCCTTATCTATCACTAGAAATCCATACTTTTGCTGCCAACAAGTACGACATAATTCACTGAAATCCTCGTATGACATGTCAGTATTCACGTGATCATTGTACACATGTTTCAAGTTGGTACCGTCCTGTTTAAACAAGATTAGCAGGTTTGCGTTGTCGCGTATAAGATGTTTCGGTATTCTTGCGTATGTCTGACAGAGATAGAAGCAGTCGACGTTCGAGTGGCGTCCCATTGAAAAGTATTCTCTTATCGTATTTTGTTTGTCACGCGCCACGTCATCGAAAACGAAAATTGAGTTTGGACATGCTTCGCTCGGTGGAATGACGTCACTGTTATTGGAGAATGTAAAATAGCCGATTTCATCGATCGACGTCAACAAATTCTCCAGATACTGATAGTTTGGCTGTTGCAGTGACTTTGAGTACACGTACACGTTTTCAAAGCGGACGCCGTGCGGGCTTTCTATCAAACTAATCAACACGTTAGTTTTACCGCATTTCGAGGGGCCGCAAACGATCGCGCGTATAGTAGTCGGCAGTATCGTACCGTGTCTACGCATCTCCGCGTTGTCCCCCATCGATCGTAATCTGGCGTCGTAATTCGTCACGCGTATCGCGAAAGGTTGTCGCACGAATCTCATTTTCCCACTCCCCGATTGAATCGAACGCTTGCCTATTTATAGCTGCGCGGAACCACGAATCGCTCAGTAACGAAAAAATGTTTGTCTTGCTATCAAGTCCTTACGATATTTGTAATTTGAGCGCCGAACAGCTACAATTTGTGTCGAAAACAGTTTTATTGCGAATGTGTGGCAATTACGTCCACTGCGTGTGGGACAAGCTTCCGGAACATATAAAGGCGGATTTGGAGGTTCAAACTTATCGCCGCTGTTTCGAACATTACAATTGACCGTGGCAGCAGACGCACATCGACGGTCCAGCGCCGATGATAAAGGATAGCAGCGAATGTCAACGAAAATAGGTAGAGGCTATTAAATCTCGCGATAAACGCACTTCCGATCGAATTCCATATCCCCGGCTATCAGTTTTGCGGTCCGGGCACGCGACTACAAAAGCGATTAGCCAGAGGCGATCGAGGTATCAACCCATTGGACGCAGCGTGCCGTGAACACGATATAGCGTACTCTCGAAGCAACGATCTCATCGAGAGACACGCGGCAGATAGGATACTCGCCAAGGAAGCGCAAACTCGCATCGTTGCGAGAGATTCGACTCTCGGTGAGAGAGCCGCCGCCACAGCTGTCTGGGCAGCGATGAAAGCCAAGACGAAGTTCGGTATGGGCCTGAAGACGACAAAGACGAAGACGAAGAAAAAGATGGCGAAGAAGCGAATACTTCCGGTAGCGAAACGTGGGGGTGTATTGCCGATTCTACCAATGTTGGGCGCGCTCGGATCTCTGGTCGGTGGAGCGGCTGGTGTAGCAAAGATGGTGAACGACGGAAAAGCCGCACAACGTCAGTTGCAAGAGATGCTACGTCACAATCGCGCCATGGAAGGTCACGGATTGTATCTCGCTCCATACAAACACGGACGAGGAGTTTCAACGAGAAAAAAGGGGGGAAAAAAACGTCAAAGAGACGCTAAAAATGCCACAGGGCGTAACTACCAACATACAATTGCTACAACTGGCAAAACGTATGCACATTCCGTATTTTAGAGGTGTTTTCATGCGTGATTCATTACCGATCGGTGGTATATATCGAAACGAGAGCGGTATCGTAAATTTGGATAACGCTAAAGGATCGGGTACTCATTGGGTAGCGTATGCAAAGAGGGGGGATCGCGCTATATATTTACATTTTCGGCAATCTTCGACCGCCGAATGAATTGGTGCGATATTTAAATGTGACAAAGATACAATACAATTACACACCTGTTCAAACTTACAATCAAAGCATCTGTGGACAATTGTGCTTACAGTTTCTCCGAGCGGTCGATGCATGTGAATTTAAAAACTGATATTGCGCTATTTAACTCAATATTCGTTAAACAGTTTTGCCGATATGTCTATGACATTCACACTGACCGGGAAGAGTAGTGTTCTCGCGGCAAACTACTTTCCCGCCGTAGATTTGAGCGACGATGAATACGAGCTAGGTCTAGCGGATTTTGAGACTTATCACACGATATCGAACGTGAATTCCTCGAATAATAAATTTTACTTTGGCAAAGATGACGCGGAAATTACGATTCCCGAGGGATCGTACGAGCTGCAAGCGATACATGAGTTTTTGAAACATGCAATTTTACGAAAACGTCCGCGACACGCTGTTCATGACGATGATAAAAAACACGCTGACACCACGCATATTCGGACGAATGACGACGGTGACTTTGAAGATGGAGAATATCCGATAGTGCTCCGCGCTAATTATAATACGATTCAGGAGCAAGATCAAATGCGCCTACAGAATGAATTTTAGCAAGCCTAACAACATTGGATCGCTGCTGGGATTCTCGAACCGTATACTGCAGCCGCGAAAATGGTATAAGTCGGACATGCCGATTAATATTATCAACGTAAACATTATCCGCGAGGAATGTAATGTGACCGCGGGCGCGTACAGCAACGGCAAACTCGTTCATACGATACATGAATTTTCACCGAGGGTACCACCAGGATATAAGATATCGGAAACACCGGCGCACATCATTTACCTGCCGATCATCGTGCGGAGCATTACGGATTATCGTTACGCGTTGTCGACCAGGACAGATGATTGCTCGATTTTCGAGGAGAAGAGATCACCATTAGATTGCACGTACGACGACGACAGCGATAACGTACGTGTGCGGCGTATGAGATGCTCGTGTTGAACGGATCGAAAGATACGAGAGATAACACAATCTTTACGGAGCCAGCGACAACAACAACGTCGACATTCACTATTATATCTAATATCCAATCATCCGATTGCAGTAAGAAAAAGAAACTGAACGCATCAAACGTTGCGTTTTTACAATCTTTGGGATTCGCGGTGCGAAACATCTGAACAATGACCGACATCCTCAACATTGGAGACGAGCCAATCTTCGACGATCGCATCGTCAAGATCGAGACTCACACGTACAACCCGTTCGCTAACACAACATTCGGACACAGTGATGAGATAAGAATACCCATACAACAACAGGATCTGTATACGTTGCCGTATGAAAGTTTCCTATACATCGAGGGAGAACTAAAGATAAATAAACCAGCCGAAGGATCTGCTGTGATACTGGGAAATAATTGTGTCGCATTCATGTTCGATGAGATTCGATACGAACTCGATGGCGTGGAGATTGATCGCAATAGAAACGTGGGAATAACAAGTTTGCTCAAAAACTATGTAACGATATCATCCGATAGAAGCGTGATTATGAGAAACGCCGGCTGGACTGATCCGACTACTGCGAATGGAAACTTCAATTTTTGCGTACCGCTCTACATGTTATTGGGATTTTGCGAGGATTACAGACGAATGGTGATGAACGCTCGTCATGAGTTAATCTTAATACGATCGCGCAACGACAACAATTGTCTGATTGGAGATTCGACGCTGGAGCCTGTGATCAACATATTCAAGATACAATGGCGAATGCCGCATGTGTTGTTGAGCGAGATTAAGAAGCTGTCGATGCTGCGCGCTCTGGAAAGCGGACATTACCTCAGCATGGGTTTTCGCTCGTGGGATCTGTATGAGTATCCGCTATTGCAGCGTACAACCAAGCATTCATGGGCCATTAAGACAGCGACTCATTTTTTAAGATATTTTAATTCTGTAAACGGGTGCTGTTTTGTTACCGTCTGCAGACGTTTGTATTGCTTTCTGTTTTGTTTATACCCTTACAGGTGTAAATATACCGAATGTTCAAAATTGATATTAGAGCTAATAATGTCATTTTTGAAATATTTCAATTTTGTATACGGGTACTGTTTTGTAATTGCCTGCAGACGTTTGTACCGCTTTCCATTTTGTTCGTATCTATACAGGTGTAATTATACAGAATTTTTAAAATTGATGTTACAGCTAATAATGTCATTTTATGAGAAATTTTAATTCTGTAAACGCTGTTTTGTTACCGTCTGCAGACGTTTGTATTGCTTTCCGTTTTGTTTGTACCCGTACAGGTGTAAATACACCGAGTTTTAAAAATTGATGTTACAGCTAATAGTGTCATTTTTTAAGATATTTTAATTCTGTAAACGGGTGCTGTTTTGTTACCGTCTGCAGACGTTTGTATTGCTTTCTGTTTTGTTTGCACCCTTACAGGTGTAAATATATCGAATGTTCAAAATTGACATTAGAGCTAATAATGTCATTTTTGGGATATTTCAATTCTGCATACGGGTGCTGTTTTATAATTGCCTGCAGACGTTTGTACCGCTTTCCATTTTGTTCGTATCTATACAGGTGTAATTATACAGAATTTTTAAAATTGATGTACAGCTAATAATGTCATTTTATGAGAAATTTTAATTCTGTAAACGCTGTTTTGTTACCGTCTGCAGACGTTTGTATTGCTTTCCGTTTTGTTTGTACCCGTACAGGTGTAAATACACCGAGTTTTAAAAATTGATGTTACAGCTAATAGTGTCATTTTTTAAGATATTTTAATTCTGTAAACGAGTGCTGTTTTGTTACCGTCTGCAGACGTTTGTATTGCTTTCTGTTTTGTTTATACCCTTACAGGTGTAAATATACCGAATGTTCAAAATTTATATTAGAGCTAATAATGTCATTTTTGGGATATTTCAATTTTGTATACGGGTACTGTTTTGTAATTGCCTGCAGACGTTTGTACGGCTTTCCATTTTGTTCGTATCTATACAGGTGTAATTATACAGAATTTTTAAAATTGGTGTTACAGCTAATAATGTCATTTTATGAGAAATTTTAATTCTGTAAACGCTGTTTTGTTACCGTCTGCAGACGTTTGTATTGCTTTCCGTTTTGTTTGTACCCGTACAGGAGTTGCGGCGGCCCATGGTGGGGGACGCTTGCCGTAGTGGGAACGCTCGCCGTGGTGGGAAAGTTCCTAGGCGCTACGCAGCGCCACGTTTAGGCACTAGGCGGAGTTAGGCATCATGGCCGTCGCTGGCGCGCTTTTCAAACAGCGCTAGGGGACTTAGAATTATTTGTATGAGAAACATAAGAAAATGAAAAATGTTTAGCGGCCGGACGTGACACCTCCCCCCTTAAATAGAAAATGTTGGACCATGTTCCAACATTTTCCGAATTTATTCTAAGGATTAATAATATATGTATTAATATATATATGTTATGGTTTTTCTTATTTTCTACGCTTAGTTCTAATTTTCGCTATCGCGTTGACAGAGTTTAACTTCTTCTGAGAGAAGGTTACGCAGTTCTCTATAGTCAATTTGCACTTCACTTGCTCGCACTTTTTCGGTTGGAGGGGGTTGGTTTCCTTGTGTGGGGGGGGCTAGGGGCGCAGAATCTTCGTTCGTCGAAGGGGGATTTAGTGGTAACAACTCTTTTCCATTGTTCTGCCCTTGGTCTGTTGGTCTTCCGAGATGTAGCAGGACATTAGTCACTGAAGTCCAGATGGCTCCCAAAAGATGTATACTCCACCCGTATACGGAGTGAAGTGCGTAACCGTGGGTGAGTGTGTCGATTATTAGTTTAGTGAGACGCGCAGCGACGAATATTCCCAGTATTCCGGCACTGGCGGATCCGAAAGATATAAAACCTTTCCAGAGACGTGCTCCCGCATTTTCTGCTATTTGATCCAGCGATTTTTCGTCTAGGAGGTTCATCATCGAGAAATTTCCCGCTGGAACTTCCTGCCCCATAGCTCCTCTCGCAATTGTATTGAGCATAGAGGGCTTTTCCATCGGAAACATTATGTGGTCGCGGAGTCGGTCGAGATCCTCGTTGGTGTAGATGCCGCTGGTGGCAAGTGAATCAGGACTCACGTATTTCCAGGAGGGTTTAGTTAGTGGTTGTATCGTTGGCGGCGCGATCGACTCTACTGGCCTCGGCGTCAAGCGGTACCAGGTGTTGTGGATTTGATACATTGCCGAGAGTAGTTCGTTGCAATCCCTGAGTGTTCCTGTTTTGGTGAGTATCCTTGATCTTGGTAACAGGAAGTGGGATTTGTTTTGGTAGGTTACGGGAAGCTCGTTGTAACAGTTCTCGGCTGGGCGTACTCGGCATTCTACTGGCACGCATTTGATTAGATGAAGGACTTCACCTGCTGTAATGGCGGTGTAGCCTGACAGTTGTCGGCGGGTAACACAGACCAGTAGGTAGTTGTACCGTCTGCATCGTTGCATTCTCCTTCAGTTACATGACACCGAGCACCGGAGGGTAATATCACCTCGTTGGTGCTATGTTTGACAGGTAGTTCCAATTTCCGAGTATAAATCTTTATTGAGGCTTGGACGACCACGTTATCCCACGTACCAAACGGGTCGCTGAACTGTGTCCCGATGCATCCTCCGTCAGTCTTGATGGTCCCCGCGAATGTGAGGCTGCGTTGGTTAGTGGTGTTTACCTTGATGCCGCTGATGTGACCGTTGTTTCCTAAGAATATGGTCCCTGTGTCATACAGCTTTTTACAGGTTTCGGTTGACACCTCGCGTATGTACTCGCGTCTTCCATTGTGTACTATGGATACATGCGAATGCATCCCACAATAGTAAATAGTTCGATCGATTTCAATTTTGCATTGAAGTCCAATGGTGTGATCAAACTCGCTTAGTTGTAGTAGCTGCACGTACACCTCTTTCTTGTCAGGCTCGATATTATCCATCTGGCATTCTCCTATATCTAAGAGAGAAAGCGAGATGATATTTAGTCCATGACCTCCGCAGTCATATCCTACTAGTCCATGAGCCGGTATGGCCGTCAGCGCTATCAATAAGAGTGCGATGTTAGTCATTTCGACGTTTGCTTGGAACTGGTCCTCCATCCGGGCGTCGAAGTTATAGCTGTTTGGCTCGGGGTGGGGGTCCTCCTCGGTGGGGGGTTCGATGCGGTGAGACCTTCAGCTTATCTTCGTGTACGATTCGTGTCTTATTACTACTTATAGCTAGCTTAACGTTATGATTTCCTAAGAGTTTAATTATCCTATATGGACCCGTGTATTGGTCCCCTAGTTTCCCTTTTGTTGGTTCTTTTAACAAATAGACGTAATCTCCTCCTCTAAATTCACGAACATTGGCTTTGCGATCATAATAAGTTTTTGATCTTCGTTTGGCAGCTATTAAGTTTTCGCGGGCGATGGCCTGGACGTCGGTTAATTTATTAAAAAGAGTTGTAAGATAATTAGAGTAACTTTCGTCCGCGACGTCGGCAATGTCGGGATTGCTAGAAGGTGTCCTGGCTATCCTCCCGAAAACTAGTTCATAAGGGGTGTATCGCGTTCCCTCATGTACGCTCGTGTTGTAGGAAAATGACGCCAATTTTAGGTACTTATCTCATTCGTTATTCTTATCCACATATTGTTTTAAATATTCCCACAGAACATGGTGGGAGCGCTCTATCGAGCCGTTAGATTGAGGCCTGTAGGCTGTAGTCTTAAAATGTTTGATTTTAAATTTCTTACCTAAATTACGCATTAAACTATTTAAGAAGTGTGATCCTGTCACGTCCGGCCGCTAAACATTTTTCATTTTCTTATGTTTCTCATACAAATAATTCTAAGTCCCCTAGCGCTGTTTGAAAAGCGCGCCAGCGACGGCCATGATGCCTAACTCCGCCTAGTGCCTAAACGTGGCGCTGCGTAGCGCCTAGGAACTTTTCCACCACGGCGAGCGTTCCCACTACGGCAAGCGTCCCCCACCATGGGCCGCCGCAACTCCGAGCCGCCGAAACGAAGGACCTCAGATCAGTCCCAAACTTAGTCAGTTCTAATCGCGACTCTAACCAGAGCAGTTCTACTCCGAACGCTCTCTAACTCTAAATCCTAGTTCAAATTCTAACTCTAATTCTAAACCTAATAATAAGCTCTAACTCTAAGATTTGATTTTTTGTATTAAGTGCGTCTAGTGTTAACTTTAAATAAATTGTGTGTTTTATATTAGCAATTTTAATATTTATTTGAAAATACAACCTCATCTTTAACCTCACGCGTTTCTAGTTCTACATCTTATATTCATTCTCAAAATCTCTAAATTCAGTTGTTTCTCCAGCGTGCACGTGTCGTATAATTACTTATTAAATAAATTATTATCGATTGAATTCTAGGCTGCGATTTAGAGAGGACGAACCGCTCATCGTTGCTAAACAATTCATTTCTTCTATTAAATTCTGGAACCTGTAATGACTGTTTCGAGAGGACAACCCGCTCGCAGTCATATACCGAAACAATAACCGACAGTGAGGACCGCCGCACGTCGACTTATTGTAAAAGTAACGCAGTCTCCAGAATGTTCTATATGATTTATAATGCCTAAGACACGCCGTGCAGGAAGGAAGAATCAGCTTCGTCGAATAGTCGCGCGTTATTACCACCCGGCAAAACCAAACGAATATTCAGCTATTATTGGCACAGATTATTACAACGATCCTGAATACGAGGCATTATTCACCAAACACGTGCTATTAAGAGAGTGGCCCGCGAAATTATCGCAAATCGACATCAAAAAACCTGAGCCCCCGCCAGTCGACATCCCAGAAAACGACCCCCGCAAATCCGGTTACCTCCAACGCAGAGCTGAAGCCTTGCACGAGCAATACGAAAAGCCACTCCAAAACATCGTGGAACTGCCACCCACCAACTACAAGCTCGACTAAAAAGTAAGTAGAAGAAATATCTCTCGTCAACTTATGATCTTTCGGTCACTTAAAAGTAACAATAACGTTCTATTTTAACTGCAAATGAACAACTTCTTCAACGAGCAAACCAAACTAAAATAGTACGTAGCTACAGAGTCATAAAAATGAAACTCGGGTCATGATAGAAAAAAAGGGTCAGTCATAAAAGTGAAACTCGGGTCCGATAGAAAAAAAAGGGTCAGTCATAAAAAAAAGACAAAGGAGCGATTTCTCTTTCCAAATTCTTTGGCCGGTTTCGCTTTTCGTGCTAGAGTAAAAAAACGGATATTTTCCAATATTTAACACGCTTTAATTGTTTAAACAATATATTACTCATGTGTCCGCGTAGTTTTTCCAACCATATTATTCCACCCTTTGAGGAGGAATACGAGACAATCGAGACTGTCGAGACGATTTACTGTCAACGTGCCACAGGGACATTCATCTAGGTACGGACGCCGCGTTGTGCATACGTTGTTACTTCAAATTAAGCACAAGCGAAAAGTCCAATTGGGTAATTTCAGTAAAGCACCTCCTCATAATCGGTGAGTTGCCCACCGGGATAACGTGTTCCGTGTGTAATTTGAACAGATTGACACAAACTCGCGACCCACACCACCATTGTCTTGTGTGTCAAATCGCATATCTAAAGTATCTCGACGGAGAAGAAACTCCCTACACGAACAGTGACGGCAATACAGTAGTGACCGTTTTCCACGCGATTAATTACTCGTTCGACAGGTACCCAGAATATCTCTAACTAAACAACGCAAATTCGTGTTTCCTATTCACTCTTGTATCTATGCGTTCTGGACGCGTGACCATATATTCGGATAGCCTCCGTCGCGGGCAATCCCCGGAAGTAAATCTCCGAAAAGCGACGTTGTCTTGCGCAATAGTCCGAGTACGTTGTTCGTGAAAATATATTCCGCGAATTATACCCCGCGACTCCGCGCGGACGTAACAAAATTGGTGACAGCGGTGGGATCGATAAATCCGTACAATGGTTATCACGCGCAAGAATCCGGAAGAGAAGGGAGAAAAGGAAGGATCGAGTAAACAACTATCTGATTCCGAGTTAGCAGATATTCAAGCGAAATTAAAACAGAAAGAAGCCGACATTGCGGCAGCTGAACTTACTTTAAAGGAACAACAAGAAAGTTTAAATAATGAAGCTGCATACTTAGTAGAACAAAGAAAGAAACAAGATAGAAGAGAGCACGATATCGAACTGCTCAAAAGTCAAATCAATGAATAAGGATAGCTTCAGTCATAAGCAAGGGATTAACTCTAGCGAAATGAATAATTTCAAAAGTGATATTTTGTCCGAGATAGAACAATTACGTAGGGAGTTCGGGCGACATCGGCGCTCAACTAGTCCGACACCGCGCCACTCCGGGCAACCCATGTTAGTCCTCGATGAAACCGGACCAGTTAGAGAATCGACGTATGGATCCTCTCAACCACCAAAAGTATCTTTTCGCGAAGCCACGGAATCCGTGCCAAATTTTGACGGATATAATGTATCGTTAAGTCAATTTATCCGAGCATGTCGCCGCGCTAAGGAAATCGTGCCTCAGTCATCCGAACGGAATCTCACGAAACTGTTAATAAATAAACTTCGCGGACGCGCATACTACGCTGTCGAAGACGAACCTTGTGAAACCGTCACTCAATTAATCGACCTTTTAAACATCGCCTTCGGATCCGCGAAAACGATTGACCAATACCGCGGAGAGCTCAGTACGGTATATCTCAAACCGAACGAGCATATGTTAGATTACATAAGTCGCGTTAAGGACCTCCGTTCCGCTATCCTTGACGCAGAACGCAGAGAGACGGGATACCTCGACGAAGGGACTAAAACCGACGTAGATGAGCTTACCGCGCGTTCTTTTTGCGATGGCCTTCCGCTACAATATAGGTTACAAATGGACAGGCGCCTCTACGTCTTCCCCTTCGAGGCTTTTGCAAAAGCCAAGTCCCTCGCGAAACGAGAAGAGCTAGACAGAGAGCGGTACAAAGCTCAAGACCGCCGTCAACCAGATAAGCCGCGATACGAATACGCTCAACGCCCAATTACCTATGCACCACCGCGCGATGGAAACCGCCCTAGAAGTTACCTCGCGAACGCTCCACCCCGTGATGCATATGTAAGACACGCTATTTCTCGAGAACCGGAAGGACGACGTGACAATAACGAGCGCAGGTCCCCTAATGCGAATTCAAACGCGAACGTCGCCCCTCCTCGGGTTAATCAGCCCACTAAACTGTGCCGGTATTGCAAACACCCAGGGCATGAAATCGACGAATGCCGGAAAAGACAGTATAACAACTCACCTCAAGAGCAGGGAAACTTCCCCCACCCCTCGAGGCCAACGGACGAACCTCGAGCGGGAACCTCTCGGGAAGCAGTCCGTCCGATAAGAACGATAGTCGCGGAACAGCAGGAAGAAGCACAAGGATCGCAATGCTAAGTCCCGACGACTTCTCCCACGCACCCACTGTATCTATATGCGCAGATGGCTTATCGCAAGAAACAAGTTTTATGATAGACACTGGAGCCGCGCCGAACCTTGTTAAGCAAAGCAAAGTACACCCCAAAACAAATATCGATTCAAATACTATCATATTCCTTAGTGGAATAACGAAAAGTAAAATTAAAACTCTCGGGTCGACCGACATCGAATATTTAGGTCACAAGATTAAGTTGCATGTTGTCCGAGACGACTTTCCCATCTCACAGGGCGGAATCCTAGGATCTGACTTTTTACGCAACGCGACTAAAATTGATTACCTAAAACATTGCGTCGTATGACAAGGATCACCAATTGCCTTTGTCAACAATGAAACCGTAACGATCCCGGCAAGGTCGCGCACCGTTCTCCCACTCCGCGTAAAAAACCCTAACGTACGCGAAGGTTATGTACAGCGGATTCACGTAAACGACAAAATCTACTTAGGAGAAGCAGTCGTTACCAACCGTGAAGGAAAGGCGTATATGAGCGCGATAAACACAGGCGAAGAAGACTGTAAAATTACCTTACCGAGCATTGAGCTCCACGAGGTTGAAATATATTCTACATCCGGTCTTCAAAGTCTTACTAACTCAAATTCCATATCTTGTTCTTCACAGAGTCATAAAAGCACTCTGCCGAACACCCACCCTCTGTCTAAACGTCGTAAAAGTTTAGAGAGCGATATCTTGTCCCTAGGGCACGAAACGATCACTCCTAAACAAACAAGACATGTCGCAACATTAAACGGGAACAGCGCACAATCCCGTAACAAAGAAATACAGTCTTTGCTGCGACTACCGCATATTACATTATCAGTTTTTATAAGGGTATCTGGTAATGTCCCCATGGTAATGTGTCGGTCGAATCAGGTATGATATACCGCTTATCGTCGTACGGACTTAGAGCAATTTTTGTCTCGCAGATGGTGTATACTTCATGCAATTTCGACCTAATACATGACTGACTACGTGTCATTTCAATCTCGTCGTTCAGGCACCGCGTATAATCGTCGAATGTTATCGTTCTCGCGACAACGTTACTTTTGACACCTTTAACCTTTTTTGTATCTTTCTTACCATCTACTCGCAAAGCGTACATTTTTGCTCTAAGTCCTACAAATTCAGTCATTATCGCGCCATTATTTTCATCCTTCATTAGACCTGGCACCTTTTTATTCACAAGCGGTATACTGTACGCGTTGTCAATTGGATAATCGCTCGTATCGAATCTAGCGATATCGCGTTTCATATTTTCATACACGTCTTCGCATTTAATATGATATATTAAACTATCTGTATCGGTGTACATTACCCGACATCTGTCACGATAGAGCGGTGACATGTACTCGTGATGAAATTCGTACAGACACACTTTCGATATGTCGAGTATACACATACCAACATAGATTGGTTTGTTAAATTTTACTTCTAGTTTACGTAATTCTACGGCAATTAAATTTTCTGAAAAGACGCTCCTGCTATGGAAATTTGGTTTCGCTATCATCGCCTCTGCTCCGTATCGTCCGTCCCATTTTGTCAATAATTTTACATCTACATGATTACGCACATTTTCCATCGTTTTGCCAAATACCGCGTTGTTCATCAATTTGTACAAATTTTTCTCAAAATTATTTTTCGCTTGTGTTCTAAATTTTGTATTTAGTTCAATGTAATCGCGGAGCCATGCGGATTGAGTGAATTGTAATACGCGATGTATTTTTGTAATGCGAAGGCCGTGACGCGTGCACTGCTGCAGGTTGCGGTAGTGTATGACGTAACGCTTCTTATCATATAGCGTTGCGAGAAGCTTATCTTCCCGCTTGCCGGGCGGTTTGTCACGTGTCGGGCAAAACGGTAGGTCAGTGTGCGTGTCGTGAAGATGTTATGGATACTCTAAATCTACTTCGAGGATATAGCCTGTAGATGAATCGAGCGCTATTGACGAGATGTCAAAGTTAGATACATCGTCGACCCATCGAAAATCGGCATAAGGCAGTGCTTGACACATTGCCCATCCATACAAATTATTTACATCTAAATACATTAAATATGATGATGGTTTCAATGGATCATACGATTGCATGTACTTGTTATTAGCATGCGCGTATCTTCCTGAACATTGACTTAGACCGCCGCGTATACCCCGTTCAATAAACATAACCATATCGATATCGGTAAGCAGTTCGAAATTTACGCGTGTATGTTTTAACATGGCGTCCCATGTATACCCAGGAAGAGTATAATAATACGTAGGGTCGAGTCCGTAACTCGCGATGCAAGTGTCGCGAAAGTTTTCAAATATATCTGCCAACAACAAGACATCAGTTTTTAAGTACAGATCGCTGTATTCACCCAAGGTTTGAATGGAGTACTGCTACACGTTGACGGCGTGTGCGTAGTCGCTCTCGGATACAGTGTCACTGGTTAAAGAACTGTAAAACGATTCGCGTGGTGGTAAACGCGTGTCCTGCAGCCTGTCCACGCAGTCAATGTACTCGTACGGAAAGACACCTTTTCGCGTTAATAATTCAAAATTGTTAGCGGATAATGCGGAAAAATTGGAACGCAAAATTTTTAACTTATCCTTATTCAAAAAAGATGCCAATTTGTCAAGACTAGCATTGAGAAATTTGTATGAATCGATGAATCGTAATTTCATGCAAGCTTTCCGATCTTTATCGTCGTCGGTACTATTGATAGTCTTCGTAAATGAAATGTATTTTTCTTTTGTTATTGGAAGCACATCTACGCGTCCTTCATACGCAGTAGCTATTTCTTTTATGATAAAATGTGCGTCATAGCCGGATAGATTATGGAAAACTACAGGAATGACATAAGAGTCTTTGTAGTTTAGATTACAGTTTGAGTGCGCGGGACCCCTGTATCGCCCGGTCAGATGACAATGATCGCGTACGCGTGTATCATCCGGCGCAAACGGTTTTTCGCAAATGTGACATTGCGTGACGCTATGAAATTTTTCCCATTCATCTTGCGTTAATTTTGTCATGTGGACATTATCAGACAAAATACCCTTTACGCGATGCGCTAAATTTTTAAGTTCTTCGGCGAACCATGAAACGCAATCGATACTACGGCGAGAATTATACGCGGATAGCGAGTTGTCGTACGAACATTGCACGTAATACCCAACGCTAAATACCTCGTGATGTTGGGAGTATGACGCATGTTCCGGCGTCTTCTTCAGCACACACTCCAAGTCGGCGTACACCACGAAGGGAAGTCGCTCCTTTCTGTTGTAGTTGTCGAAGTCGAGCCACTTGTCTTTATTGCTTGGTAATCGGATAGCGCAGTCGTTCATTTCTCGACAGTCCGCAATGTGAGCCTCCAATTTTTCGCTCAAATTAAAGAAGTGCAAGCATCTGTGAAAGAAAAAAAAATTACAATTTTATTTACAATTTTATTTACAATTATTATATAATTTGCAATAAATATACATACCGATCGCAGATATATTTCTTGTGGTCATGTTTGCTCAGTTGCGTGCTGATAAGCCGGGATAGATTTTTTATATACGCGAAATGCCCAACGCTGTCGTCCTCCTCCACATACAGCATATTTACATGGTTTTCTCTCTTCCGATCGGTGAGCTGTATCGGAAGAATAGATAATTCCTTTTTCCTCTCAATGCCGTAGACGTTGATTGAGATGTTATTTGCCAGTTCAAACTTTTTAATTTGGTTTAACGTCATCGGAAACTCAATGTTTTGTAAATTTAGCACTGTCGTGTAATGAGGATATGAAAATTCCCGTGTCACATTTCTTTCGGCGGGGTACAGGGCGGCCACCACTGACCACGCGAAACATTGTCTTTAGACTGCACGTTCACCACTGCTCTCTTCGTCATAATTTCTCGCGGTAAGTTTAGATAACACCCCGCGCGCATAGGATTGCACTTGTTGACGTTGACCGTAAGATCAAGGATTCGTGACAATGCCCATCCGCTATCACGTTCCTGAAACTCTTCGAGAGACGCCAATGTGGATTCGATGACATGCCGCTCATACCACTCGTGTAAATCGGACGTGCGAAAGAGTTCATAATTTCGCGTGTTAATGCTTTTGTTGGAGCGCTTATCACCTGTCACAAACTCACCGTTGAACACGGTATTTACTTTTGCACAGTTGTGTATTTTTATAACATCTTGCACTTGCTCGAGTACTACACTACTAACGTCTTCCAAAGATTGTCGCGGTTCGATATAGTCTGCGTTAATCACCGCACCTGTCAGTATCCGATTTTCGAACGCGGTATCGATCTCTCGCCAAACGAGTCTTCCCGTGTTATTATGCCACTGTAATTACCGCCACTGTAATTACCACCACTGGGTATAAACTGTCTCTGCAATCGAGTCTTTGCACCCTCGAGTCGCGCGATTCTAGCAACCAAAGATTGTCTATATCCAATGGAGAGTCGCGGACGCTTGACACGACTGCGTTCTTCGAGCAGTTTGATTCTCGCAGCGCAGCGCCCATTCAAAATATTCGCCCAAGGTGGTGACTTGGCGGGATCGCTCCAACAGGTCGCGTTCGTTCTGCTCGATGTTTTCCATTATTTCTTTTATTCACTATTATACCACTAACACTTCTAATACAAGAAAGTAACCACTAAACTTTTTTCACCGCTGCATCTATGCGCTTTCAAATCGTACTATGGTTTGACGCGCTCTCATCCTCCTTATATATATTTCACCTAATTCTATCTTCTTTTCTAACATTTGGCGTATCTCAAAAGATAGTTTCCCGAGATATCGGTTTTATGGATAGAGGAGTAAGGACACAAGCTGCCGAACGTTGGCGCCGATACGTTGCATTCTTCCTTAAAAAATATTAAGAAAAATGTTTCGCTCTCGTTTTTATGGGAGATTTTGCGCGAGGGTACAAAGCTGCCGAACGTCAACGCAAATAGGTAGAGGCCTATTAAATCACGTTTAGACATGTTCGTCGCAGCGTCGGCCCTAAAATCTTCAT
Source organism: Prenolepis imparis (assembly GCF_030444845.1). Lineage (NCBI taxonomy): Eukaryota > Metazoa > Arthropoda > Insecta > Hymenoptera > Formicidae > Prenolepis > Prenolepis imparis. The sequence goes on along the minus strand of NW_028141179.1, from coordinate 124,227 downwards.
TCCTTTCCTAATGATAAAATGTCCATAAAATGAAAAACATAGTTTTAATGAACTCTAGAACGCTCCGTTGACAAGTTCGAGCAGCCGGACATCGGCGCTTCCATAATAAAATTATATTAACGAGGGTACAAAATTGTCAATCATCGGCGCTTGTTCTATATCTTTTTGGGGAAAATGTCTAAGAACCCTCATAAAAAAGTCGTAAAGATACCATCTACAAATATTGCACTCAGATAACTCCCCCTCCTTTGTCGAAACATCCCCCTCCACCCGCGTGACGTCAGCCCCCGCGCCACCGAGATACCCCCGCCCCGCGTGACGTCATACCCCTCGCCACGGAGAACCCCCCGCGCCCCGCACCCCCCTCAGAGGATTTGAGTTAGAACTCTCATATCTACTGGAATGAGGCCCATTTGGGCGGTGTGGTTGGGCGGGGGGCACAGCAAGGAGGCCTCTTAGGGGGCGGAGTTGTAGTCCGAAGAGGAGGGCGGGGGCGGGTGTCGCCTGGCCAGCGGCCGCATGGCGAAAGCCCTGCGACCGTGGGCCGGGCACCTTCCTTTCGGGGAGGGTGCTCTCCTGAGAAGGTAGGGCCAGGGGGTGGCAAGAAGTAATGCTTCGGCGGTTTCTTGCCACCTCTATAAGAGCCAGGGTAAGGTACACGCTGTGGTTTTAGTGAGGTAGGTCTTGAGCCCCTTGCTCGTTCCATTCGTGGATCGACCAAGGGGAACAAGGAGTCCCACATAACCTACATCCTCTACCCGGGGGATGGGGATACCATGAGGTTTCCACAGCGCAAAAAAAAGATCATGGAAGCCAGCAAATCGAGTTTCCGAGGTCCGCCGTTCATCTTAATCCTATCTTCATAATTCGTGCATGCGGTACGTTGAAATCATGAGAACTAGGCAAACCTAAGTCGTAGAAGCCAGCGGTTCCAGTTTTCGAGATCCGCCGTACATCCTGATCCTATCTTCATCAAAAGTGCATGCGGCACATTGAAATCATGGAAACATAACAAATCTAGGCCGTAGAAGCCAACAAATCAAGTTTTCGAAGTCCGCCGTTCATCCTAATCTTATCTTCATGTGAGGTAAATGCTGTAAAGTAAATTCATGAAAGCGTTGCAAACGTATATCGTAGAAAACAACAACACAAGTTTTCCGTTTGTACCCCTACAAAAAAAATATACCGAATATTCTATTTTGAGATTAGAGCTAACATTGTCATTCCTTGAGATATTATAAATCTGTAAACGGGTGATGTTTTATAATTGTTTGTAGACGTTTGTACCGCTTTCCGTTTCGTTTGTACCCCTACAGGTGTAAATATATCGATTGTTCTCAGAAAACTCCCCCTCCTTTGTCGAAACATCCCCCTCCACCCGCGTGACGTCAGCCCCCGCGCCATCGAGATACCCCCGCCCCGCGTGACGTCATACCCCTCGCCACGGAGAACCCCCCGCGCCCCGCACCCCCCTCAGAGGATTCGAGTTAGAACTCTCATACTATATCTACTGGAATGAGGCCCATTTGGGCGGTGTGGTTGGGCGGGGGGCGCTGTGAAAATTGATATTAGAGCTAATAATGTCATTTTTGGGATATTTCAATTTTGTATACGGATGCTGTTCTGTAATTGCCTTCAGACGTTTGTACCGCTTTCCGTTTCGTTTGTACCCCTACAGGTGTAAATACACCGAGTTTTAAAAATTAATGTTAGTATTAATGCTAATAGTGTCATTTTTTAAGATATTTTAATTCTATAAACGAATATTGTTTTGTAATCGTCTGCAGACGTTTGTACCGCTTTCCGTTTCGTTTGTACCCCTACATGTGTAAATATACCGAATGTTCAAAATTGATGTTAAAGCTAATAATGTCATTTTTGGGATATTTCAATTCTGACCATAAACCTTTAATATGGTTATTCAATGTCAACGATCCCGGGTCAAGGCTAATCCGGTGGAGACTCAAGTTAGAAGAATACGATTACGGAATAATTCACAAAGCCGGGCGAGCAAACGCGAACGCCGATGCGCTGAGTCGTAATGTAATCCGAGACCTAACCGAGTCAGCGGAAGAACAAAAAATACACGCGATAGAAAAAGATGAAGAAAACGCCGACGATGAAAAAATTTATACGGAAGAAGAGAAAAGGCAAATATTGCATGAATACCATGATGCACCCCTAGGAGGACATCAAGGAGTCGAACGTTCTATAAAAAGAATTCGTCTAAACTACAACTGTCCAGGAATAACTAAAGACGTGGAAAAATATATAGCAAAATGTGAAGCGTGCCAGAAAAATAAATTGTCAAGAAGAATTAAAATGCCTCTAATAATCACTGATACGCCCACTAGGCCTTTCGAAAAATGTGCTTTAGATATAGTCAGACCGCTAACCGTCACAACAAAAGGAAATAAATATCTGCTGACATTCCAAGACAGCCTAACAAAATATAGCGACGCGATACCAATCCCAAATCAAGAAGCGAATATTTTACAATTAACAAGAAATTCGTAACCAGAATTATTCTTAAACATGGTATTCCAGAAAAAATTCTAACGGATCAGAGTACAAATTTCCTCAGCGAAATTTTCAAAAACACATGCAAGTTACTTAAAATAAATAAAATACAGACAACTGCATACCACCCTGAAAGTAATGGCGCGTTAGAGCGATCACATCGCACGCTGGCTGAATATTTACGACAATATATTAACGAAGATCAAACCGACTGGGATGAATGGGTACTATACGCGATGTTCACCTATAATACGACACCGCATACAGCGATAGGATACACACCTTTTGAATTAATTTATGGACATCAAGCGGAACTACCGACAGCACTGACGAAACCTCCGAAGCCGACATATAACTATGACGACTACGCACAGGAATTAAGAGAAAGAATACGGGCTTCAAATCAACGGGGGAGAGAACATCTCAAAGATGAAAAAATTAAGGCCAAGAAATATTACGACAAGGACACCAAAATAACGCAATTTAAAATAGGCGGTCAAGTATTGGTTCATGACGAGACACTACGACGAGGACGATCGAAAAAACTTGAATCTCTATGGACCGTATATCATACTAGAAAAGAATTCTGAAGTAAAGTATACTATAAAAAAAGGGAGGAAGACAATACGGATACATGTAAACAAGCTCAAACAATTTATAGAAGCATAAACTAAAAGAAAATTACCTCCCCAACAAAACAAAATAAAATAGTATAATACTCAATTGCAGAATGCTTACCTGCTGGAACAGCAAGGTAAGAGTAAGACCATATGACACGGAACGCCCATACGAAATAGAAGAATTCAATCATAACCCAGGTCTATACTTTGAAAAAATAGGACGACTACATCACACCAAGGAAGCATGGAAACTCGTCATAAAATTGGATCTGGAAGCATTAACTCAAAGGTACGAGCAAATAGAAGAATATATACAACAGCATCAATTAAAATGTGAGGCACTGAAGTTTCATGTACAGTATTAACAAGACGCGTGTACCAACTTCGAGAATATCACGAAGAGAGAAGCGAAATATTTAAAAAGTCTCATGGCACAGATCCGAACCGTGTATAAACCACCGACGAACCAACGCCGGGGAATAATAAACGGAATAGGTTCCATCGCGAAAAAATACCGCGAGGGTCATATTTTCCGTTCCCAGTCCACGCCGAAGACTGGTTACAAATAGAAAAATTTTAATTCTGTAAACATGTGCTGTTTTGTTATCGTCTGCAGACGTTTGTACCGCTTTTTGTTATGTTTGTATCCCTACAGATAAAAATATATCAAACCTAGGTCGCAGAAGCCCCCTCCCCCTCGTTGTCCGCCACCTTGACGTGGTGAGGGGTCTCATCCTTCGCAAGGTTTTGCGAAGGGTGCTAAGAGCGGACAGTGCCACTAATAATGTCATTTTTGGGATATTTCAATTTTCTATACGGGTGCTGTTTTGTAATTGCCTGCAGACGTTTGTACCGCTTTCCATTTTGTTTGTACCTTTACAGGTGTAATTATACAGAATTTTTAAAATTGATGTTACAGCTAATAATGTCATTTTATGAGAAATTTTAATTCTGTAAACGGGTACTGTTTTGTTACCGTCTGCAGACGTTTGTATTGCTTTCCGTTTTGTTTGTACCCTTACAGATATAAATATACCGAATGTTCAAAATTGATATTAGAGCTAATAATGTCATTTTTAGGATATTTCAATTTTCTATACGGATGCTGTTTTGTAATTGCCTGCAGACGTTTGTACCGCTTTCCGTTTCGTTTATACCCCTACAGATGTAAATACACCGAGTTTTAAAAATTGATGTTACAGCTAATAATGTCATTTTTTAAGAAATTTTAATTCTGTAAACAAGTGCTGTTTTGTTATCGTCTGCAGACGTTTGTACCGCTTTTTGTTATGTTTGTACTCCTACAGATAAAAATATACCAAATCCCAGGTCGCAGAAGCCAGTGGATCGAGTTTCCGAAATCCGCCGTTCATCTTGATCCTATCTTCATCATTCGTGCATGCGGTACGTTGAAATCATGAGAACTAGGCAAACCTAAATCGTAGAAGCCAGCGGTTCCAGTTTTCGAAATCCGCCGTACATCCTGATCCTATCTTCATCAAAAGTGCATGCGGCACGTTGAAATCATGGAAACGTAACAAATCTAGGCTGTAGAAGCCAACAAATCAAGTTTTCGAAGTCCGCCGTTCATCCTAATCCTATCTTCATGTGAGGTAAATGCTGTAAAGTAAATTCATGAAAACGTTGCAAACGTATATCGTAGAAAACAACAACACAAGTTTTCCGTTTGTACCCCTACAAAAAAAATATACCGAATGTTCTATTTTGAGATTAGAGCTAACATTGTCATTCCTTGAGATATTATAAATCTGTAAACGGGTGATGTTTTGAATTGTTTGTAGACGTTTGTACCGCTTTCCGTTTCGTTTGTACCCCTACAGTTGTAAATATACCGAATGTTCAAAATTGATATTAAAGCTAATAATGTCATTTTTGGGATATTTCAATTCTGCATACGGATGCTGTTTTGTAATTGCCTGCAGACGTTTGTACCGCTTTCCATTTTGTTCGTATCTATACAGGTGTAATTATACAGAATTTTTAAAATTGATGTTACAGCTAATATGTCATTTTATAAGAAATTTTATTTCTGTAAACGGGTGATGTTTTGTAATTGTTTGTATACGTTTGCACCGCTTTCCATTTCGTTTGTACCCCTACAGGTGTAAATACACCGAGTTTTAAAAATTGATGTTACAGCTAATAGTGTCATTTTTTAATTCTGTAAACTATCACGGCCGGCCGCTAAACATTTTTCATTTTCTTATGTTTCTCATACAAATAATTCTAAGTCCCTTAGCGCTGTTTGAAAAGCGCGCCAGCGACGGCCATGATGCCTAACTCCGCCTAGTGCCTAAACGTGGCGCTGCGTAGCGCCTAGGAACTTTCCCACCACGGCGAGCGTTCCCACTACGGCAAGCGTCCCCCACCATGGGCCGCCGCAACGCCGAGCCGCCGAAACGAAGGACCTCAGATAAGTCCCAAACTTAGTCAGTTCTAATCGCGACTCCAACCAGAGCAGTTCTACTCCGAACGCTCTCTATCTTTAAATCCTAGTTCAAATTCTAACTCTAATTCTAAATCTAATAATAAGCTCTAATAAGCTCTCGTATTCAGGATCGTTGTAATAATCTGTGCCAATAATAGCTAAATATTCGTTTGGTTTTGCCGGGTGGTAATAACGCGCGACTATTCGACGAAGCTGATTCTTCCTTCCTGCACGGCGTGTCTTAGGCATTATAAATCATATAGAACATTCTGGAGACTGCGTTACTTTTACAATAAGTCGACGTGCGGCGGTCCTCACTGTCGGTTATTGTTTCGGTATATGACTGCGAGCGGGTTGTCCTCTCGAAACACTCATTACAGGTTCCAGAATTTAATAGAAGAAATGAATTGTTTAGCAACGATGAGCGGTTCGTCCTCTCTAAATCGCAGCCTAGAATTCAATCGATAATAATTTATTTAATAAGTAATTATACGACACGTGCACGCTGGAGAAACAACTGAATTTAGAGATTTTGAGAATGAATATAAGATGTAGAACTAGAAACGCGTGAGGTTAAAGATGAGGTTGTATTTTCAAATAAATATTAGAATTGCTAATATAAAACACACAATTTATTTAAAGTTAACACTAGACGCACTTAATACAAAAAATCAAATCTTAGAGTTAGAGCTTATTATTAGGTTTAGAATTAGAGTTAGAATTTGAACTAGGATTTAGAGTTAGAGAGCGTTCGGAGTAGAACTGCTCTGGTTAGAGTCGCGATTAGAACTGACTAAGTTTGGGACTGATCTGAGGTCCTTCGTTTCGGCGGCTCGGAGTTGCGGCGGCCCATGGTGGGGGACGCTTGCCGTAGTGGGAACGCTCGCCGTGGTGGGAAAGTTCCTAGGCGCTACGCAGCGCCACGTTTAGGCACTAGGCGGAGTTAGGCATCATGGCCGTCGCTGGCGCGCTTTTCAAACAGCGCTAGGGGACTTAGAATTATTTGTATGAGAAACATAAGAAAATGAAAAATGTTTAGCGGCCGGACGTGACGCAGGTGTAAATATACCGAATGTTCAAAATTGATATTAGAGCTAATAATGTCATTTTTGGGATATTTCAATTTTGTATACGGGTGCTGTTTTGTAATTGCCTGCAGACGTGTCATTTTTTGAGAAATTTTAATTCTGTAAACAAGTGCTGTTTTGTTATCGTCTGCAGACGTTTGTATTGCTTTCCGTTTTGTTTGTACCCTTACAGGTGTAAATATACCGAATGTTCAAAATTAATATTAGAGCTAATAATGTCATTTTTGAGATATTTCAATTTTGTATACGGGTACTGTTTTGTAATTGCCTGCAGACGTTTGTACCGCTTTCCATTTTGTTCGTATCTATACAGGTGTAATTATACAAAATTTTTAAAATTGATGTTACAGCTAATAGTGTCATTTTCTAAGATATTTTAATTCTGTAAACGGGTGCTGTTTTGTTACCGTCTGCAGACGTTTGTATTGCTTTTTGTTTTGTTTATACCCTTACAGGTGTAAATATACCGAATGTTCAAAATTGATATTAGAGCTAATATGTCATTTTTGGGATATTTCAATTTTGTATATGGATGCTGTTTTAATTGCCTGCAGACGTTTGTACCGCTATCCGTTTTGTTTGTATTTTTATAGGTGTAAATATACAGAATTTTTAAAATTGATGTTATAGCTAATAATGTCATTTTATGAGAAATTTTAATTCTGTAAACGCTGTTTTGTTACCGTCTGCAGACGTTTGTATTGCTTTCCGTTTTGTTTGTACCTCTACAGGTGTAAATACACCGAGTTTTAAAAATTGATGTTACAGCTAATAGTGTCATTTTTTAAGATATTTTAATTCTGTAAACGGGTGCTGTTTTGTTACCGTCTGCAGACGTTTGTATTGCTTTCTGTTTTGTTTATACCCTTACAGGTGTAAATATACCGAATGTTCAAAATTGATATTAGAGCTAATAATGTCATTTTTGGGATATTTCAATTTTGTATACGCGTACTGTTTTGTAATTGCCTGCAGACGTTTGTACCGCTTTTTTGCTGAAACAGACAAAGACGCAGAGAAAAGCCTAGGCTTTATGTCCGCGGCCCTTCGTCGTTCGGAGCCAGATTGGTCCACTAATAATGTCATTTTTGGGATATTTCAATTCTGCATACGGGTGCTGTTTTGTAATTGCCTGCAGACGTTTGTACCGCTTTCCGTTTCGTTTGTACCTTTACAGATGTAATTATACAGAATTTTTTAAATTTGATGTTACAGATAATAATGTCATTTTATGAGAAATTTTAATTCTGTAAACGCTGTTTTGTTACCGTCTGCAGACGTTTGTATTGCTTTCCGTTTTGTTTGTACCCGTACAGGTGTAAATACACCGAGTTTTAAAAATTGATGTTACAGCTAATAGTATCATTTTTTAAGATATTTTAATTCTGTAAACGCTGTTTTGTTACCGTCTGCAGACGTTTGTATTGCTTTCCGTTTTGTTTGTACCCGTACAGGTGTAAATACACCGAGTTTTAAAAATTGATGTTACAGCTAATAGTGTCATTTTTTAAGATATTTTAATTCTGTAAACGGGTGCTGTTTTGTTACCGTCTGCAGACGTTTGTATTGCTTTCTGTTTTGTTTGCACCCTTACAGGTGTAAATATACCGAATGTTCAAAATTGATATTAGAGCTAATAATGTCATTTTTGGGATATTTCAATTTTGTATACGGGTACTGTTTTGTAATTGCCTGCAGACGTTTGTACCGCTTTCCATTTTGTTCGTATCTATACAGGTGTAATTATACAGAATTTTATAATTGATGTTATAGCTAATAATGTCATTTTATGAGAAATTTTAATTCTGTAAACGCTGTTTTATTACCGTCTGCAGACGTTTGTATTGCTTTCCGTTTTGTTTGTACCTCTACAGGTGTAAATACACCGAGTTTTAAAAATTGATGTTGCAGCTAATAGTACCATTTTTTAAGATATTTTAATTCTGTAAACGGGCGCTGTTTTATTATCGTCTGCAGACGTTTGTATTGCTTTCTGTTTTGTTTATACCCTTACAGGTGTAAATATACCGAATGTTCAAAATTGATATTAGAGCTAATAATGTCATTTTTGGGATATTTCAATATTGTATACGGGTGCTGTTTTGTAATTGCCTGCAGACGTTTGTACCGCTTTCCATTTCGTTTGTACCGCTACAGGTGTAAATACTGAGTTTTAAAAAGTGATGTTACAGCTAATAGTGTCATTTTTTAAGATATTTTTATTCTGTAACGAATGTTGTTTTGTAATCGTCTGCAGACGTTTGTATCGCTTTTTGTTATGTTTGTATCCCTACAAATAAAAATATATCAAACCTAGGTCGCAGAAGCCCCCCCTCGTTGTCCGCCACCCTGACGTGAGGGGGCTCACCCTTCGCAAGATTTTGCGAAGAGTGCTAAGAACGGACAGTGCCACTAATAATGTCATTTTTGAGATATTTCTATTCTGCATACGGGTGCTATTTTGTAATTGCCTGCAGACGTTTGTACCGCTTTCCATTTTGTTCGTATCTATACAGGTGTAATTATACAGAATTTTAAAATTGATGTTACAGCTAATTATGTCATTTTATGAGAAATTTTAATTCTGTAAACGCTGTTTTGTTACCGTCTGCAGACGTTTGTATTGCTTTCCGTTTTGTTTGTACCTCTACAGGTGTAAATACACCGAGTTTTAAAAATTGATGTTACAGCTAATAGTGTCATTTTTTAAGATATTTTAATTCTGTAAACGGGTGCTGTTTTGTTACCGTCTGCAGACGTTTGTATTGCTTTCTGTTTTGTTTATACCCTTACAGGTGTAAATATACCGAATGTTCAAAATTGATATTAGAGCTAATAATGTCATTTTTGGGATATTTCAATTTTGTATACGCGTACTGTTTTGTAATTGCCTGCAGACGTTTGTACCGCTTTTTTGCTGAAACAGACAAAGACGCAGAGAAAAGCCTAGGCTTTATGTCCGCGGCCCTTCGTCGTTCGGAGCCAGATTGGTCCACTAATAATGTCATTTTTGGGATATTTCAATTCTGCATACGGGTGCTGTTTTGTAATTGCCTGCAGACGTTTGTACCGCTTTCCGTTTCGTTTGTACCTTTACAGATGTAATTATACAGAATTTTTTAAATTTGATGTTACAGATAATAATGTCATTTTATGAGAAATTTTAATTCTGTAAACGCTGTTTTGTTACCGTCTGCAGACGTTTGTATTGCTTTCCGTTTTGTTTGTACCCGTACAGGTGTAAATACACCGAGTTTTAAAAATTGATGTTACAGCTAATAGTATCATTTTTTAAGATATTTTAATTCTGTAAACGCTGTTTTGTTACCGTCTGCAGACGTTTGTATTGCTTTCCGTTTTGTTTGTACCCGTACAGGTGTAAATACACCGAGTTTTAAAAATTGATGTTACAGCTAATAGTGTCATTTTTTAAGATATTTTAATTCTGTAAACGGGTGCTGTTTTGTTACCGTCTGCAGACGTTTGTATTGCTTTCTGTTTTGTTTGCACCCTTACAGGTGTAAATATACCGAATGTTCAAAATTGATATTAGAGCTAATAATGTCATTTTTGGGATATTTCAATTTTGTATACGGGTACTGTTTTGTAATTGCCTGCAGACGTTTGTACCGCTTTCCATTTTGTTCGTATCTATACAGGTGTAATTATACAGAATTTTATAATTGATGTTATAGCTAATAATGTCATTTTATGAGAAATTTTAATTCTGTAAACGCTGTTTTATTACCGTCTGCAGACGTTTGTATTGCTTTCCGTTTTGTTTGTACCTCTACAGGTGTAAATACACCGAGTTTTAAAAATTGATGTTGCAGCTAATAGTACCATTTTTTAAGATATTTTAATTCTGTAAACGGGCGCTGTTTTATTATCGTCTGCAGACGTTTGTATTGCTTTCTGTTTTGTTTATACCCTTACAGGTGTAAATATACCGAATGTTCAAAATTGATATTAGAGCTAATAATGTCATTTTTGGGATATTTCAATATTGTATACGGGTGCTGTTTTGTAATTGCCTGCAGACGTTTGTACCGCTTTCCATTTCGTTTGTACCGCTACAGGTGTAAATACTGAGTTTTAAAAAGTGATGTTACAGCTAATAGTGTCATTTTTTAAGATATTTTTATTCTGTAACGAATGTTGTTTTGTAATCGTCTGCAGACGTTTGTATCGCTTTTTGTTATGTTTGTATCCCTACAAATAAAAATATATCAAACCTAGGTCGCAGAAGCCCCCCCTCGTTGTCCGCCACCCTGACGTGAGGGGGCTCACCCTTCGCAAGATTTTGCGAAGAGTGCTAAGAACGGACAGTGCCACTAATAATGTCATTTTTGAGATATTTCTATTCTGCATACGGGTGCTATTTTGTAATTGCCTGCAGACGTTTGTACCGCTTTCCATTTTGTTCGTATCTATACAGGTGTAATTATACAGAATTTTAAAATTGATGTTACAGCTAATTATGTCATTTTATGAGAAATTTTAATTCTGTAAACGCTGTTTTGTTACCGTCTGCAGACGTTTGTATTGCTTTCTGTTTTGTTTATACCCTTACAGGTGTAAATATGCCGAATGTTCAAAATTGATATTAGAGCTAATATGTCATTTTTGGGATATTTCAATTTTGTATACGGATGCTGTTTTAATTGCCTGCAGACCTTTGTACCGCTATCCGTTTTGTTTGTATTTTTATAGGTGTAAATATACAGAATTTTTAAAATTGATGTTATAGCTAATAATGTCATTTTATGAGAAATTTTAATTCTGTAAACGCTGTTTTGTTACCGTCTGCAGAGGTTTGTATTGCTTTCCGTTTTGTTTGTACCTCTACAGGTGTAAATACATCGAGTTTTAAAAATTGATGTTACAGCTAATAGTGTCATTTTTTAAGATATTTTAATTCTGTAAACGGGTGCTGTTTTGTTACCGTCTGCAGACGTTTGTATTGCTTTCTGTTTTGTTTATACCCTTACAGGTGTAAATATACCGAATGTTCAAAATTGATATTAGAGCTAATAATGTCATTTTTGGGATATTTCAATTTTGTATACGCGTACTGTTTTGTAATTGCCTGCAGACGTTTGTACCGCTTTTTTGCTGAAACAGACAAAGACGCACAGAAAAGCCTTGTAGGCTTTATGTCCGCGGCCCTTCGTCGTTCGGAGCCAGATTGGTTCACTAATAATGTCATTTTTGGGATATTTCAATTCTGCATACGGGTGCTGTTTTGTAATTGCCTGCAGACGTTTGTACCGCTTTCCATTTTGTTCGTATCTATACAGGTGTAATTATACAGAATTTTTAAAATTGATGTTATAGCTAATAATGTCATTTTATGAGAATTTTAATTCTGTAAACGCTGTTTTGTTACCGTCTGCTGACGTTTGTATTGCTTTCTGTTTTGTTTATACCTTACAGGTGTAAATAATACCGAATGTTCAAAATTGATATTAGAGCTAATAATGTCACTTTGGGATATTTCAATTTTGTATACGGGTGCTGTTTTGTAATTGCCTGCAGACGTGTCATTTTTTGAGAAATTTTAATTCTGTAAACAAGTGTTGTTTTGTTATCGTCTGCAGACGTTTGTATTGCTTTCCGTTTTGTTTGTACTCTTACAGGTGTAAATATACCGAATGTTCAAAATTGATATTAGGGCTAATGATGTCATTTTTGGGATATTTCAATATTGTATACGGGTGCTGTTTTGTAATTGCCTGCAGACGTTTGTACCGCTTTCCATTTCGTTTGTACCGCTACAGGTGTAAATACTGAGTTTTAAAAATTGATGTTACAGCTAATAGTGTCATTTTTTAAGATATTTTTATTCTGTAACGAATGTTGTTTTGTAATCGTCTGCAGACGTTTGTACCGCTTGTTGTTATGTTTGTATCCCTACAAATAAAAATATATCAAATCTAGGTCACAGAAGCCCCCCCTCGTTGTCCGCCACCCTGACGTGAGGGGGCTCACCCTTCGCAAGATTTTGCGAAGAGTGCTAAGAGCGGACAGTGCCACTAATAATGTCATTTTTGAGATATTTCTATTCTGCATACGGGTGCTATTTTGTAATTGCCTGCAGACGTTTGTACCGCTTTCCATTTTGTTCGTATCTATACAGGTGTAATTATACAGAATTTTAAAATAGATGTTACAGCTAATTATGTCATTTTATGAGAAATTTTAATTCTGTAAACGCTGTTTTGTTACCGTCTGCAGACGTTTGTATTGCTTTCTGTTTTGTTTATACCCTTACAGGTGTAAATATACCGAATGTTCAAAATTGATATTAGAGCTAATATGTCAATTTTGGGATATTTCAATTTTGTATACGGGTGCTGTTTTAATTGCCTGCAGACGTTTGTACCGCTATCCGTTTTGTTTGTATCTTTATAGGTGTAAATACGTATACAGAATTTTTAAAATTGATATTAGAGCTAATAATGTCATTTTATGAGAAATTTTAATTCTGTAAACGGATGCTGTTTTGTTACCATTTGCAGATGTTTGTACTGCTTTCCGTTTTGTTTGTACCCTTACAGGTGTAAATATACCGAATGTTCAAAATTAATATTAGAGCTAATAATGTCATTTTTGAGATATTTCAATTTTGTATACGGGTACTGTTTTGTAATTGCCTGCAGACGTTTGTACCGCTTTCCATTTTGTTCGTATCTATACATGTGTAATTATACAGAATTTTTTATGTTGATGTTACAGCTAATAATGTCATTTTATGAGAAATTTTAATTCTGTAAACGCTGTTTTGTTACCGTCTGCAGACGTTTGTATTGCTTTCCGTTTTGTTTGTACCCGTACAGGTGTAAATACACCGAGTTTTAAAAATTGATGTTACAGCTAATAGTGTCATTTTTTAAGATATTTTAATTCTGTAAACGGGTGCTGTTTTGTTACCGTCTGCAGACGTTTGTATTGCTTTCGGTTTTGTTTGCACCCTTACAGGTGTAAATATACCGAATGTTCAAAATTGATATTAGAGCTAATAATGTCATTTTTGGGATATTTCAATTTTGTATACGGGTACTGTTTTGTAATTGCCTGCAGACGTTTGTACCGCTTTCCATTTTGTTCGTATCTATACAGGTGTTTGTATTTATACAAAATTTTTAAAATTGATGTTACAGCTAATAGTGTCATTTTTTAAGATATTTTAATTCTGTAAACGGGTGCTGTTTTGTTACCGTCTGCAGACGTTTGTATTGCTTTCGGTTTTGTTTGCACCCTTACAGGTGTAAATATACCGAATGTTCAAAATTGATATTAGAGCTAATAATGTCATTTTTGGGATATTTCAATTTTGTATACGGGTACTGTTTTGTAATTGCCTGCAGACGTTTGTACCGCTTTCCATTTTGTTCGTATCTATACAGGTGTAATTATACAAAATTTTTAAAATTGATGTTACAGCTAATAGTGTCATTTTTTAAGATATTTTAATTCTGTAAATGGGTGCTGTTTTGTTACCGTCTGCAGACGTTTGTATTGCTTTCTGTTTTGTTTATACCCTTACAGGTGTAAATATACCGAATGTTCAAAATTGATATTAGAGCTAATAATGTCATTTTTGGGATATTGCAATTTTGTATACGGGTGCTGTTTTGTAATTGCCTGCAGACGTTTGTACCGCTTTCCATTTTGTTCGTAACTATACAGGTGTAATTATACAGAATTTTTTAAGTTGATGTTACAGCTAATAATGTCATTTTTTGAGAAATTTTAATTCTGTAAACGCTGTTTTGTTACCGTCTGCAGACGTTTGTATTGCTTTCCGTTTTGTTTGTACCCGTACAGGTGTAAATACACCGAGTTTTAAAAATTGATGTTACAGCTAATAGTGTCATTTTTTAAGATATTTTAATTCTGTAAACGGGTGCTGTTTTGTTACCGTCTGCAGACGTTTGTATTGCTTTCTGTTTTGTTTGCACCCTTACAGGTGTAAATATACCGAATGTTCAAAATTGATATTAGAGCTAATAATGTCATTTTTGGGATATTTCAATTTTGTATACGGGTACTGTTTTGTAATTGCCTGCAGACGTTTGTACCGCTTTCCATTTTGTTCGTATCTATACAGGTGTAATTATACAAAATTTTTAAAATTGATGTTACAGCTAATAGTGTCAGTTTATGAGATATTTCAATTCTGTAAACGCTGTTTTGTTACCGTCTGCAGACGTTTGTATTGCTTTTCGTTTTGTTTGTATCCTTACAGATGTAAATATACCGAATGTTCAAAATTGATATTAGAGCTAATAATGTCATTTTTGGGATATTTTAATTCTGTAAACGGGTGCTGTTTTGTTACCGTCTGCAGACGTTTGTATTGCTTTCTGTTTTGTTTATACCCTTACAGGTGTAAATATACCGAATGTTCAAAATTGATATTAGAGCTAATAATGTCATTTTTGGGATATTTCAATTTTGTATACGGGTGCTGTTTTGTAATTGCCTGCAGACGTTTTTACCGCTTTCCATTTTGTCCGTATCTATACGGGTGTAATTATACAGAATTTTATAATTGATGTTATAGCTAATAATGTCATTTTATGAGAAATTTTAATTCTGTAAACGCTGTTTTATTACCGTCTGCAGACGTTTGTATTGCTTTCCGTTTTGTTTGTACCTCTACAGGTGTAAATACACCGAGTTTTAAAAATTGATGTTGCAGCTAATAGTACCATTTTTTAAGATATTTTAATTCTGTAAACGGGCGCTGTTTTGTTACCGTCTGCAGACGTTTGTATTGCTTTCTGTTTTGTTTATACCCTTACAGGTGTAAATATACCGAATGTTCAAAATTGATATTAGAGCTAATAATGTCATTTTTGGGATATTTCAATATTGTATACGGGTGCTGTTTTGTAATTGCCTGCAGACGTTTGTACCGCTTTCCATTTCGTTTGTACCGCTACAGGTGTAAATACTGAGTTTTAAAAAGTGATGTTACAGCTAATAGTGTCATTTTTTAAGATATTTTTATTCTGTAACGAATGTTGTTTTGTAATCGTCTGCAGACGTTTGTACCGCTTTTTGTTATGTTTGTATCCCTACAAATAAAAATATATCAAACCTAGGTCGCAGAAGCCCCCCCTCGTTGTCCGCCACCCTGACGTGAGGGGGCTCACCCTTCGCAAGATTTTGCGAAGAGTGCTAAGAACGGACAGTGCCACTAATAATGTCATTTTTGAGATATTTCTATTCTGCATACGGGTGCTATTTTGTAATTGCCTGCAGACGTTTGTACCGCTTTCCATTTTGTTCGTATCTATACAGTTGTAATTATACAGAATTTTAAAATTGATGTTACAGCTAATTATGTCATTTTATGAGAAATTTTAATTCTGTAAACGCTGTTTTGTTACCGTCTGCAGACGTTTGTATTGCTTTCTGTTTTGTTTATACCCTTACAGGTGTAAATATGCCGAATGTTCAAAATTGATATTAGAGCTAATATGTCATTTTTGGGATATTTCAATTTTGTATACGGATGCTGTTTTAATTGCCTGCAGACGTTTGTACCGCTATCCGTTTTGTTTGTATTTTTATAGGTGTAAATATACAGAATTTTTAAAATTGATGTTATAGCTAATAATGTCATTTTATGAGAAATTTTAATTCTGTAAACGCTGTTTTGTTACCGTCTGCAGACGTTTGTATTGCTTTCCGTTTTGTTTGTACCTCTACAGGTGTAAATACACCGAGTTTTAAAAATTGATGTTACAGCTAATAGTGTCATTTTTTAAGATATTTTAATTCTGTAAACGGGTGCTGTTTTGTTACCGTCTGCAGACGTTTGTATTGCTTTCTGTTTTGTTTATACCCTTACAGGTGTAAATATACCGAATGTTCAAAATTGATATTAGAGCTAATAATGTCATTTTTGGGATATTTCAATTTTGTATACGCGTACTGTTTTGTAATTGCCTGCAGACGTTTGTACCGCTTTTTTGCTGAAACAGACAAAGACGCACAGAAAAGCCTTGTAGGCTTTATGTCCGCGGCCCTTCGTCGTTCGGAGCCAGATTGGTCCACTAATAATGTCATTTTTGGTATATTTCAATTCTGCATACGGGCGCTGTTTTGTAATTGCCTGCAGACGTTTGTACCGCTTTCCATTTTGTTCGTATCTATACAGGTGTAATTATACAGAATTTTTAAAATTGATGTTATAGCTAATAATGTCATTTTATGAGAATTTTAATTCTGTAAACGCTGTTTTGTTACCGTCTGCTGACGTTTGTATTGCTTTCTGTTTTGTTTATACCTTACAGGTGTAAATAATACCGAATGTTCAAAATTGATATTAGAGCTAATAATGTCACTTTGGGATATTTCAATTTTGTATACGGGTGCTGTTTTGTAATTGCCTGCAGACGTGTCATTTTTTGAGAAATTTTAATTCTGTAAACAAATGTTGTTTTGTTATCGTCTGCAGACGTTTGTATTGCTTTCCGTTTTGTTTGTACTCTTACAGGTGTAAATATACCGAATGTTCAAAATTGATATTAGGGCTAATGATGTCATTTTTGGGATATTTCAATATTGTATACGGGTGCAGTTTTGTAATTGCCTGCAGACGTTTGTACCGCTTTCCATTTCGTTTGTACCGCTACAGGTGTAAATACTGAGTTTTAAAAATTGATGTTACAGCTAATAGTGTCATTTTTTAAGATATTTTTATTCTGTAACGAATGTTGTTTTGTAATCGTCTGCAGACGTTTGTACCGCTTATGTTTGTATCCCTACAAATAAAAATATATTAAATCTAGGTCGCAGAAGCCCCCCCTCGTTGTCCGCCACCCTGACGTGAGGGGGCTCACCCTTCGCAAGATTTTGCGAAGAGTGCTAAGAGCGGACAGTGCCACTAATAATGTCATTTTTGAGATATTTCTATTCTGCATACGGGTGCTATTTTGTAATTGCCTGCAGACGTTTGTACCGCTTTCCATTTTGTTCGTATCTATACAGGTGTAATTATACAGAATTTTAAAATTGATGTTACAGCTAATTATGTCATTTTATGAGAAATTTTAATTCTGTAAACGCTGTTTTGTTACCGTCTGCAGACGTTTGTATTGCTTTCTGTTTTGTTTATACCCTTACAGGTGTAAATATACCGAATGTTCAAAATTGATATTAGAGCTAATATGTCAATTTTGGGATATTTCAATTTTGTATACGGGTGCTGTTTTAATTGCCTGCAGACGTTTGTACCGCTATCCGTTTTGTTTGTATCTTTATAGGTGTAAATACGTATACAGAATTTTTAAAATTGATATTAGAGCTAATAATGTCATTTTATGAGAAATTTTAATTCTGTAAACGGATGCTGTTTTGTTACCATTTGCAGATGTTTGTACTGCTTTCCGTTTTGTTTGTACCCTTATAGGTGTAAATATACCGAATGTTCAAAATTAATATTAGAGCTAATAATGTCATTTTTGAGATATTTCAATTTTGTATACGGGTACTGTTTTGTAATTGCCTGCAGACGTTTGTACCGCTTTCCATTTTGTTCGTATCTATACATGTGTAATTATACAGAAATTTTTAAGTTGATGTTACAGCTAATAATGTCATTTTATGAGAAATTTTAATTCTGTAAACGCTGTTTTGTTAGGGTCTGCAGACGTTTGTATTGCTTTCCGTTTTGTTTGTACCCGTACAGGTGTAAATACACCGAGTTTTAAAAATTGATGTTACAGCTAATAGTGTCATTTTTTAAGATATTTTAATTCTGTAAACGGGTGCTGTTTTGTTACCGTCTGCAGACGTTTGTATTGCTTTCGATTTTGTTTGCACCCTTACAGGTGTAAATATACCGAATGTTCAAAATTGATATTAGAGCTAATAATGTCATTTTTGGGATATTTCAATTTTGTATACGGGTACTGTTTTGTAATTGCCTGCAGACGTTTGTACCGCTTTCCATTTTGTTCGTATCTATACAGGTGTAATTATACAAAATTTTTAAAATTGATGTTACAGCTAATAGTGTCATTTTTTAAGATATTTTAATTCTGTAAACGGGTGCTGTTTTGTTACCGTCTGCAGACGTTTGTATTGCTTTCTGTTTTGTTTATACCCTTACAGGTGTAAATATACCGAATGTTCAAAACGGGTACTGTTTTGTAATTGCCTGCAGACGTTTGTACCGCTTTCCATTTTGTTCGTATCTATACAGGTGTAATTATACAAAATTTTTAAAATTGATGTTACAGCTAATAGTGTCATTTTTTAAGATATTTTAATTCTATAAACAGGTGCTGTTTTGTTACCGTCTGCAGACGTTTGTATTGCTTTCGATTTTGTTTGCACCCTTACAGGTGTAAATATACCGAATGTTCAAAATTGATATTAGGGCTAATGATGTCATTTTTGGGATATTTCAATATTGTATACAGGTACTGTTTTGTAATTGCCTGCAGACGTTTGTACCGCTTTCCATTTTGTTCGTATCTATACAGGTGTAATTATACAAAATTTTTAAAATTGATGTTACAGCTAATAGTGTCATTTTTTAAGATATTTTAATTCTGTAAACGGGTGCTGTTTTGTTACCGTCTGCAGACGTTTGTATTGCTTTCTGTTTTGTTTATACCCTTACAGGTGTAAATATACCGAATGTTCAAAATTGATATTAGAGCTAATATGTCATTTTTGGGATATTTCAATTTTGTATATGGATGCTGTTTTAATTGCCTGCAGACGTTTGTACCGCTATCCGTTTTGTTTGTATTTTTATAGGTGTAAATATACAGAATTTTTAAAATTGATGTTATAGCTAATAATGTCATTTTATGAGAAATTTTAATTCTGTAAACGCTGTTTTGTTACCGTCTGCAGACGTTTGTATTGCTTTCCGTTTTGTTTGTACCTCTACAGGTGTAAATACACCGAGTTTTAAAAATTGATGTTACAGCTAATAGTGTCATTTTTTAAGATATTTTAATTCTGTAAACGGGTGCTGTTTTGTTACCGTCTGCAGACGTTTGTATTGCTTTCTGTTTTGTTTATACCCTTACAGGTGTAAATATACCGAATGTTCAAAATTGATATTAGAGCTAATAATGTCATTTTTGGGATATTTCAATTTTGTATACGCGTACTGTTTTGTAATTGCCTGCAGACGTTTGTACCGCTTTTTTGCTGAAACAGACAAAGACGCAGAGAAAAGCCTAGGCTTTATGTCCGCGGCCCTTCGTCGTTCGGAACCAGATTGGTCCACTAATAATGTCATTTTTGGGATATTTCAATTCTGCATACGGGTGCTGTTTTGTAATTGCCTGCAGACGTTTGTACCGCTTTCCGTTTCGTTTGTACCTTTACAGATGTAATTATACAGAATTTTTTAAATTTGATGTTACAGATAATAATGTCATTTTATGAGAAATTTTAATTCTGTAAACGCTGTTTTGTTACCGTCTGCAGACGTTTGTATTGCTTTCCGTTTTGTTTGTACCCGTACAGGTGTAAATACACCGAGTTTTAAAAATTGATGTTACAGCTAATAGTGTCATTTTTTAAGATATTTTAATTCTGTAAACGGGTGCTGTTTTGTTACCGTCTGCAGACGTTTGTATTGCTTTCTGTTTTGTTTATACCCTTACAGGTGTAAATATACCGAATGTTCAAAATTGATATTAGAGAATAATGTCATTTTTGGGATATTTCAATATTGTATACGGGTGCTGTTTTGTAATTGCCTGCAGACGTTTGTACCGCTTTCCATTTCGTTTGTACCGCTACAGGTGTAAATACTGAGTTTTAAAAAGTGATGTTACAGCTAATAGTGTCATTTTTTAAGATATTTTTATTCTGTAACGAATGTTGTTTTTTAATCGTCTGCAGACGTTTGTATCGCTTTTTGTTATGTTTGTATCCCTACAAATAAAAATATATCAAACCTAGGTCGCAGAAGCCCCCCCTCATTGTCCGCCACCCTGACGTGAGGGGGCTCACCCTTCGCAAGATTTTGCGAAGAGTGCTAAGAACGGACAGTGCCACTAATAATGTCATTTTTGAGATATTTCTATTCTGCATACGGGTGCTATTTTGTAATTGCCTGCAGACGTTTGTACCGCTTTCCATTTTGTTCGTATCTATACAGGTGTAATTATACAGAATTTTAAAATTGATGTTACAGCTAATTATGTCATTTTATGAGAAATTTTAATTCTGTAAACGCTGTTTTGTTACCGTCTGCAGACGTTTGTATTGCTTTCCGTTTTGTTTGTACCTCTACAGGTGTAAATACACCGAGTTTTAAAAATTGATGTTACAGCTAATAGTGTCATTTTTTAAGATATTTTAATTCTGTAAACGGGTGCTGTTTTGTTACCGTCTGCAGACGTTTGTATTGCTTTCTGTTTTGTTTATACCCTTACAGGTGTAAATATACCGAATGTTCAAAATTGATATTAGAGCTAATAATGTCATTTTTGGGATATTTCAATTTTGTATACGCGTACTGTTTTGTAATTGCCTGCAGACGTTTGTACCGCTTTTTTGCTGAAACAGACAAAGACGCAGAGAAAAGCCTAGGCTTTATGTCCGCGGCCCTTCGTCGTTCGGAGCCAGATTGGTCCACTAATAATGTCATTTTTGGGATATTTCAATTCTGCATACGGGTGCTGTTTTGTAATTGCCTGCAGACGTTTGTACCGCTTTCCGTTTCGTTTGTACCTTTACAGATGTAATTATACAGAATTTTTTAAATTTGATGTTACAGATAATAATGTCATTTTATGAGAAATTTTAATTCTGTAAACGCTGTTTTGTTACCGTCTGCAGACGTTTGTATTGCTTTCCGTTTTGTTTGTACCCGTACAGGTGTAAATACACCGAGTTTTAAAAATTGATGTTACAGCTAATAGTATCATTTTTTAAGATATTTTAATTCTGTAAACGCTGTTTTGTTACCGTCTGCAGACGTTTGTATTGCTTTCCGTTTTGTTTGTACCCGTACAGGTGTAAATACACCGAGTTTTAAAAATTGATGTTACAGCTAATAGTGTCATTTTTTAAGATATTTTAATTCTGTAAACGGGTGCTGTTTTGTTACCGTCTGCAGACGTTTGTATTGCTTTCTGTTTTGTTTGCACCCTTACAGGTGTAAATATACCGAATGTTCAAAATTGATATTAGAGCTAATAATGTCATTTTTGGGATATTTCAATTTTGTATACGGGTACTGTTTTGTAATTGCCTGCAGACGTTTGTACCGCTTTCCATTTTGTTCGTATCTATACAGGTGTAATTATACAGAATTTTATAATTGATGTTATAGCTAATAATGTCATTTTATGAGAAATTTTAATTCTGTAAACGCTGTTTTATTACCGTCTGCAGACGTTTGTATTGCTTTCCGTTTTGTTTGTACCTCTACAGGTGTAAATACACCGAGTTTTAAAAATTGATGTTGCAGCTAATAGTACCATTTTTTAAGATATTTTAATTCTGTAAACGGGCGCTGTTTTATTATCGTCTGCAGACGTTTGTATTGCTTTCTGTTTTGTTTATACCCTTACAGGTGTAAATATACCGAATGTTCAAAATTGATATTAGAGCTAATAATGTCATTTTTGGGATATTTCAATATTGTATACGGGTGCTGTTTTGTAATTGCCTGCAGACGTTTGTACCGCTTTCCATTTCGTTTGTACCGCTACAGGTGTAAATACTGAGTTTTAAAAAGTGATGTTACAGCTAATAGTGTCATTTTTTAAGATATTTTTATTCTGTAACGAATGTTGTTTTGTAATCGTCTGCAGACGTTTGTATCGCTTTTTGTTATGTTTGTATCCCTACAAATAAAAATATATCAAACCTAGGTCGCAGAAGCCCCCCCTCGTTGTCCGCCACCCTGACGTGAGGGGGCTCACCCTTCGCAAGATTTTGCGAAGAGTGCTAAGAACGGACAGTGCCACTAATAATGTCATTTTTGAGATATTTCTATTCTGCATACGGGTGCTATTTTGTAATTGCCTGCAGACGTTTGTACCGCTTTCCATTTTGTTCGTATCTATACAGGTGTAATTATACAGAATTTTAAAATTGATGTTACAGCTAATTATGTCATTTTATGAGAAATTTTAATTCTGTAAACGCTGTTTTGTTACCGTCTGCAGACGTTTGTATTGCTTTCTGTTTTGTTTATACCCTTACAGGTGTAAATATGCCGAATGTTCAAAATTGATATTAGAGCTAATATGTCATTTTTGGGATATTTCAATTTTGTATACGGATGCTGTTTTAATTGCCTGCAGACCTTTGTACCGCTATCCGTTTTGTTTGTATTTTTATAGGTGTAAATATACAGAATTTTTAAAATTGATGTTATAGCTAATAATGTCATTTTATGAGAAATTTTAATTCTGTAAACGCTGTTTTGTTACCGTCTGCAGACGTTTGTATTGCTTTCCGTTTTGTTTGTACCTCTACAGGTGTAAATACATCGAGTTTTAAAAATTGATGTTACAGCTAATAGTGTCATTTTTTAAGATATTTTAATTCTGTAAACGGGTGCTGTTTTGTTACCGTCTGCAGACGTTTGTATTGCTTTCTGTTTTGTTTATACCCTTACAGGTGTAAATATACCGAATGTTCAAAATTGATATTAGAGCTAATAATGTCATTTTTGGGATATTTCAATTTTGTATACGCGTACTGTTTTGTAATTGCCTGCAGACGTTTGTACCGCTTTTTTGCTGAAACAGACAAAGACGCACAGAAAAGCCTTGTAGGCTTTATGTCCGCGGCCCTTCGTCGTTCGGAGCCAGATTGGTTCACTAATAATGTCATTTTTGGGATATTTCAATTCTGCATACGGGTGCTGTTTTGTAATTGCCTGCAGACGTTTGTACCGCTTTCCATTTTGTTCGTATCTATACAGGTGTAATTATACAGAATTTTTAAAATTGATGTTATAGCTAATAATGTCATTTTATGAGAATTTTAATTCTGTAAACGCTGTTTTGTTACCGTCTGCTGACGTTTGTATTGCTTTCTGTTTTGTTTATACCTTACAGGTGTAAATAATACCGAATGTTCAAAATTGATATTAGAGCTAATAATGTCACTTTGGGATATTTCAATTTTGTATACGGGTGCTGTTTTGTAATTGCCTGCAGACGTGTCATTTTTTGAGAAATTTTAATTCTGTAAACAAGTGTTGTTTTGTTATCGTCTGCAGACGTTTGTATTGCTTTCCGTTTTGTTTGTACTCTTACAGGTGTAAATATACCGAATGTTCAAAATTGATATTAGGGCTAATGATGTCATTTTTGGGATATTTCAATATTGTATACGGGTGCTGTTTTGTAATTGCCTGCAGACGTTTGTACCGCTTTCCATTTCGTTTGTACCGCTACAGGTGTAAATACTGAGTTTTAAAAATTGATGTTACAGCTAATAGTGTCATTTTTTAAGATATTTTTATTCTGTAACGAATGTTGTTTTGTAATCGTCTGCAGACGTTTGTACCGCTTGTTGTTATGTTTGTATCCCTACAAATAAAAATATATCAAATCTAGGTCACAGAAGCCTCCCCTCGTTGTCCGCCACCCTGACGTGAGGGGGCTCACCCTTCGCAAGATTTTGCGAAGAGTGCTAAGAGCGGACAGTGCCACTAATAATGTCATTTTTGAGATATTTCTATTCTGCATACGGGTGCTATTTTGTAATTGCCTGCAGACGTTTGTACCGCTTTCCATTTTGTTCGTATCTATACAGGTGTAATTATACAGAATTTTAAAATAGATGTTACAGCTAATTATGTCATTTTATGAGAAATTTTAATTCTGTAAACGCTGTTTTGTTACCGTCTGCAGACGTTTGTATTGCTTTCTGTTTTGTTTATACCCTTACAGGTGTAAATATACCGAATGTTCAAAATTGATATTAGAGCTAATATGTCAATTTTGGGATATTTCAATTTTGTATACGGGTGCTGTTTTAATTGCCTGCAGACGTTTGTACCGCTATCCGTTTTGTTTGTATCTTTATAGGTGTAAATACGTATACAGAATTTTTAAAATTGATATTAGAGCTAATAATGTCATTTTATGAGAAATTTTAATTCTGTAAACGGATGCTGTTTTGTTACCATTTGCAGATGTTTGTACTGCTTTCCGTTTTGTTTGTACCCTTACAGGTGTAAATATACCGAATGTTCAAAATTAATATTAGAGCTAATAATGTCATTTTTGAGATGTTTCAATTTTGTATACGGGTACTGTTTTGTAATTGCCTGCAGACGTTTGTACCGCTTTCCATTTTGTTCGTATCTATACATGTGTAATTATACAGAATTTTTTATGTTGATGTTACAGCTAATAATGTCATTTTATGAGAAATTTTAATTCTGTAAACGCTGTTTTGTTACCGTCTGCAGACGTTTGTATTGCTTTCCGTTTTGTTTGTACCCGTACAGGTGTAAATACACCGAGTTTTAAAAATTGATGTTACAGCTAATAGTGTCATTTTTTAAGATATTTTAATTCTGTAAACGGGTGCTGTTTTGTTACCGTCTGCAGACGTTTGTATTGCTTTCGGTTTTGTTTGCACCCTTACAGGTGTAAATATACCGAATGTTCAAAATTGATATTAGAGCTAATAATGTCATTTTTGGGATATTTCAATTTTGTATACGGGTACTGTTTTGTAATTGCCTGCAGACGTTTGTACCGCTTTCCATATTGTTCGTATCTATACAGGTGTTTGTATTTATACAAAATTTTTAAAATTGATGTTACAGCTAATAGTGTCATTTTTTAAGATATTTTAATTCTGTAAACGGGTGCTGTTTTGTTACCGTCTGCAGACGTTTGTATTGCTTTCGGTTTTGTTTGCACCCTTACAGGTGTAAATATACCGAATGTTCAAAATTGATATTAGAGCTAATAATGTCATTTTTGGGATATTTCAATTTTGTATACGGGTACTGTTTTGTAATTGCCTGCAGACGTTTGTACCGCTTTCCATTTTGTTCGTATCTATACAGGTGTAATTATACAAAATTTTTAAAATTGATGTTACAGCTAATAGTGTCATTTTTTAAGATATTTTAATTCTGTAAATGGGTGCTGTTTTGTTACCGTCTGCAGACGTTTGTATTGCTTTCTGTTTTGTTTATACCCTTACAGGTGTAAATATACCGAATGTTCAAAATTGATATTAGAGCTAATAATGTCATTTTTGGGATATTGCAATTTTGTATACGGGTGCTGTTTTGTAATTGCCTGCAGACGTTTGTACCGCTTTCCATTTTGTTCGTAACTATACAGGTGTAATTATACAGAATTTTTTAAGTTGATGTTACAGCTAATAATGTCATTTTTTGAGAAATTTTAATTCTGTAAACGCTGTTTTGTTACCGTCTGCAGACGTTTGTATTGCTTTCCGTTTTGTTTGTACCCGTACAGGTGTAAATACACCGAGTTTTAAAAATTGATGTTACAGCTAATAGTGTCATTTTTTAAGATATTTTAATTCTGTAAACGGGTGCTGTTTTGTTACCGTCTGCAGACGTTTGTATTGCTTTCTGTTTTGTTTGCACCCTTACAGGTGTAAATATACCGAATGTTCAAAATTGATATTAGAGCTAATAATGTCATTTTTGGGATATTTCAATTTTGTATACGGGTACTGTTTTGTAATTGCCTGCAGACGTTTGTACCGCTTTCCATTTTGTTCGTATCTATACAGGTGTAATTATACAAAATTTTTAAAATTGATGTTACAGCTAATAGTGTCAGTTTATGAGATATTTCAATTCTGTAAACGCTGTTTTGTTACCGTCTGCAGACGTTTGTATTGCTTTTCGTTTTGTTTGTATCCTTACAGATGTAAATATACCGAATGTTCAAAATTGATATTAGAGCTAATAATGTCATTTTTGGGATATTTTAATTCTGTAAACGGGTGCTGTTTTGTTACCGTCTGCAGACGTTTGTATTGCTTTCTGTTTTGTTTATACCCTTACAGGTGTAAATATACCGAATGTTCAAAATTGATATTAGAGCTAATAATGTCATTTTTGGGATATTTCAATTTTGTATACGGGTGCTGTTTTGTAATTGCCTGCAGACGTTTTTACCGCTTTCCATTTTGTCCGTATCTATACGGGTGTAATTATACAGAATTTTATAATTGATGTTATAGCTAATAATGTCATTTTATGAGAAATTTTAATTCTGTAAACGCTGTTTTATTACCGTCTGCAGACGTTTGTATTGCTTTCCGTTTTGTTTGTACCTCTACAGGTGTAAATACACCGAGTTTTAAAAATTGATGTTGCAGCTAATAGTACCATTTTTTAAGATATTTTAATTCTGTAAACGGGCGCTGTTTTGTTACCGTCTGCAGACGTTTGTATTGCTTTCTGTTTTGTTTATACCCTTACAGGTGTAAATATACCGAATGTTCAAAATTGATATTAGAGCTAATAATGTCATTTTTGGGATATTTCAATATTGTATACGGGTGCTGTTTTGTAATTGCCTGCAGACGTTTGTACCGCTTTCCATTTCGTTTGTACCGCTACAGGTGTAAATACTGAGTTTTAAAAAGTGATGTTACAGCTAATAGTGTCATTTTTTAAGATATTTTTATTCTGTAACGAATGTTGTTTTGTAATCGTCTGCAGACGTTTGTACCGCTTTTTGTTATGTTTGTATCCCTACAAATAAAAATATATCAAACCTAGGTCGCAGAAGCCCCCCCTCGTTGTCCGCCACCCTGACGTGAGGGGGCTCATCCTTCGCAAGATTTTGCGAAGAGTGCTAAGAACGGACAGTGCCACTAATAATGTCATTTTTGAGATATTTCTATTCTGCATACGGGTGCTATTTTGTAATTGCCTGCAGACGTTTGTACCGCTTTCCATTTTGTTCGTATCTATACAGTTGTAATTATACAGAATTTTAAAATTGATGTTACAGCTAATTATGTCATTTTATGAGAAATTTTAATTCTGTAAACGCTGTTTTGTTACCGTCTGCAGACGTTTGTATTGCTTTCTGTTTTGTTTATACCCTTACAGGTGTAAATATGCCGAATGTTCAAAATTGATATTAGAGCTAATATGTCATTTTTGGGATATTTCAATTTTGTATACGGATGCTGTTTTAATTGCCTGCAGACGTTTGTACCGCTATCCGTTTTGTTTGTATTTTTATAGGTGTAAATATACAGAATTTTTAAAATTGATGTTATAGCTAATAATGTCATTTTATGAGAAATTTTAATTCTGTAAACGCTGTTTTGTTACCGTCTGCAGACGTTTGTATTGCTTTCCGTTTTGTTTGTACCTCTACAGGTGTAAATACACCGAGTTTTAAAAATTGATGTTACAGCTAATAGTGTCATTTTTTAAGATATTTTAATTCTGTAAACGGGTGCTGTTTTGTTACCGTCTGCAGACGTTTGTATTGCTTTCTGTTTTGTTTATACCCTTACAGGTGTAAATATACCGAATGTTCAAAATTGATATTAGAGCTAATAATGTCATTTTTGGGATATTTCAATTTTGTATACGCGTACTGTTTTGTAATTGCCTGCAGACGTTTGTACCGCTTTTTTGCTGAAACAGACAAAGACGCACAGAAAAGCCTTGTAGGCTTTATGTCCGCGGCCCTTCGTCGTTCGGAGCCAGATTGGTCCACTAATAATGTCATTTTTGGTATATTTCAATTCTGCATACGGGCGCTGTTTTGTAATTGCCTGCAGACGTTTGTACCGCTTTCCATTTTGTTCGTATCTATACAGGTGTAATTATACAGAATTTTTAAAATTGATGTTATAGCTAATAATGTCATTTTATGAGAATTTTAATTCTGTAAACGCTGTTTTGTTACCGTCTGCTGACGTTTGTATTGCTTTCTGTTTTGTTTATACCTTACAGGTGTAAATAATACCGAATGTTCAAAATTGATATTAGAGCTAATAATGTCACTTTGGGATATTTCAATTTTGTATACGGGTGCTGTTTTGTAATTGCCTGCAGACGTGTCATTTTTTGAGAAATTTTAATTCTGTAAACAAATGTTGTTTTGTTATCGTCTGCAGACGTTTGTATTGCTTTCCGTTTTGTTTGTACTCTTACAGGTGTAAATATACCGAATGTTCAAAATTGATATTAGGGCTAATGATGTCATTTTTGGGATATTTCAATATTGTATACGGGTGCTGTTTTGTAATTGCCTGCAGACGTTTGTACCGCTTTCCATTTCGTTTGTACCGCTACAGGTGTAAATACTGAGTTTTAAAAATTGATGTTACAGCTAATAGTGTCATTTTTTAAGATATTTTTATTCTGTAACGAATGTTGTTTTGTAATCGTCTGCAGACGTTTGTACCGCTTTTTGTTATGTTTGTATCCCTACAAATAAAAATATATCAAATCTAGGTCGCAGAAGCCCCCCCTCGTTGTCCGCCACCCTGACGTGAGGGGGCTCACCCTTCGCAAGATTTTGCGAAGAGTGCTAAGAGCGGACAGTGCCACTAATAATGTCATTTTTGAGATATTTCTATTCTGCATACGGGTGCTATTTTGTAATTGCCTGCAGACGTTTGTACCGCTTTCCATTTTGTTCGTATCTATACAGGTGTAATTATACAGAATTTTAAAATTGATGTTACAGCTAATTATGTCATTTTATGAGAAATTTTAATTCTGTAAACGCTGTTTTGTTACCGTCTGCAGACGTTTGTATTGCTTTCTGTTTTGTTTATACCCTTACAGGTGTAAATATACCGAATGTTCAAAATTGATATTAGAGCTAATATGTCAATTTTGGGATATTTCAATTTTGTATACGGGTGCTGTTTTAATTGCCTGCAGACGTTTGTACCGCTATCCGTTTTGTTTGTATCTTTATAGGTGTAAATACGTATACAGAATTTTTAAAATTGATATTAGAGCTAATAATGTCATTTTATGAGAAATTTTAATTCTGTAAACGGATGCTGTTTTGTTACCATTTGCAGATGTTTGTACTGCTTTCCGTTTTGTTTGTACCCTTATAGGTATAAATATACCGAATGTTCAAAATTAATATTAGAGCTAATAATGTCATTTTTGAGATATTTCAATTTTGTATACGGGTACTGTTTTGTAATTGCCTGCAGACGTTTGTACCGCTTTCCATTTTGTTCGTATCTATACATGTGTAATTATACAGAAATTTTTAAGTTGATGTTACAGCTAATAATGTCATTTTATGAGAAATTTTAATTCTGTAAACGCTGTTTTGTTAGGGTCTGCAGACGTTTGTATTGCTTTCCGTTTTGTTTGTACCCGTACAGGTGTAAATACACCGAGTTTTAAAAATTGATGTTACAGCTAATAGTGTCATTTTTTAAGATATTTTAATTCTATAAACAGGTGCTGTTTTGTTACCGTCTGCAGACGTTTGTATTGCTTTCGATTTTGTTTGCACCCTTACAGGTGTAAATATACCGAATGTTCAAAATTGATATTAGAGCTAATAATGTCATTTTTGGGATATTTCAATTTTGTATACGGGTACTGTTTTGTAATTGCCTGCAGACGTTTGTACCGCTTTCCATTTTGTTCGTATCTATACAGGTGTAATTATACAAAATTTTTAAAATTGATGTTACAGCTAATAGTGTCATTTTTTAAGATATTTTAATTCTGTAAACGGGTGCTGTTTTGTTACCGTCTGCAGACGTTTGTATTGCTTTCTGTTTTGTTTATACCCTTACAGGTGTAAATATACCGAATGTTCAAAATTGATATTAGAGCTAATATGTCATTTTTGGGATATTTCAATTTTGTATATGGATGCTGTTTTAATTGCCTGCAGACGTTTGTACCGCTATCCGTTTTGTTTGTATTTTTATAGGTGTAAATATACAGAATTTTTAAAATTGATGTTATAGCTAATAATGTCATTTTATGAGAAATTTTAATTCTGTAAACGCTGTTTTGTTACCGTCTGCAGACGTTTGTATTGCTTTCCGTTTTGTTTGTACCTCTACAGGTGTAAATACACCGAGTTTTAAAAATTGATGTTACAGCTAATAGTGTCATTTTTTAAGATATTTTAATTCTGTAAACGGGTGCTGTTTTGTTACCGTCTGCAGACGTTTGTATTGCTTTCTGTTTTGTTTATACCCTTACAGGTGTAAATATACCGAATGTTCAAAATTGATATTAGAGCTAATAATGTCATTTTTGGGATATTTCAATTTTGTATACGCGTACTGTTTTGTAATTGCCTGCAGACGTTTGTACCGCTTTTTTGCTGAAACAGACAAAGACGCAGAGAAAAGCCTAGGCTTTATGTCCGCGGCCCTTCGTCGTT
The DNA here is from genome assembly GCF_030444845.1 of Prenolepis imparis. Classification (NCBI taxonomy): domain Eukaryota; kingdom Metazoa; phylum Arthropoda; class Insecta; order Hymenoptera; family Formicidae; genus Prenolepis; species Prenolepis imparis. Next base: position 93,179 of record NW_028141179.1, on the reverse strand, counting down.
CGGAGCCAGATTGGTCCACTAATAATGTCATTTTTGGGATATTTCAATTCTGCATACGGGTGCTGTTTTGTAATTGCCTGCAGACATTTGTACCGCTTTCCGTTTCGTTTGTACCTTTACAGATGTAATTATACAGAATTTTTTAAGTTTGATGTTACAGATAATAATGTCATTTTATGAGAAATTTTAATTCTGTAAATGCTGTTTTGTTACCGTCTGCAGACGTTTGTATTGCTTTCCGTTTTGTTTGTACCCGTACAGGTGTAAATACACCGAGTTTAAAAAATTGATGTTACAGCTAATAGTGTCATTTTTTAAGATATTTTAATTCTGTAAACGCTGTTTTGTTACCGTCTGCAGACGTTTGTATTGCTTTCCGTTTTGTTTGTACCCGTACAGGTGTAAATACACCGAGTTTTAAAAATTGATGTTACAGCTAATAGTGTCATTTTTTAAGATATTTTAATTCTGTAAACGGGTGCTGTTTTGTTACCGTCTGCAGACGTTTGTATTGCTTTCTGTTTTGTTTGCACCCTTACAGGTGTAAATATACCGAATGTTCAAAATTGATATTAGAGCTAATAATGTCATTTTTGGGATATTTCAATTTTGTATACGGGTACTGTTTTGTAATTGCCTGCAGACGTTTGTACCGCTTTCCATTTTGTTCGTATCTATACAGGTGTAATTATACAAAATTTTTAAAATTGATGTTACAGCTAATAGTCAGTTTATGAGATATTTCAATTCTGTAAACGCTGTTTTGTTACCGTCTGCAGACGTTTGTATTGCTTTTCGTTTTGTTTGTATCCTTACAGATGTAAATATACCGAATGTTCAAAATTGATATTAGAGCTAATAATGTCATTTTTGGGATATTTCAATTTTGTATACGGGTGCTGTTTTGTTACCGTCTGCAGACGTTTGTATTGCTTTCTGTTTTGTTTATACCCTTACAGGTGTAATTATACAGAATTTTATAATTGATGTTATAGCTAATAATGTCATTTTATGAGAAATTTTAATTCTGTAAACGCTGTTTTATTACCGTCTGCAGACGTTTGTATTGCTTTCCGTTTTGTTTGTACCTCTACAGGTGTAAATACACCGAGTTTTAAAAATTGATGTTGCAGCTAATAGTACCATTTTTTAAGATATTTTAATTCTGTAAACGGGCGCTGTTTTGTTACCGTCTGCAGACGTTTGTATTGCTTTCTGTTTTGTTTATACCCTTACAGGTGTAAATATACCGAATGTTCAAAATTGATATTAGAGCTAATAATGTCATTTTTGGGATATTTCAATATTGTATACGGGTGCTGTTTTGTAATTGCCTGCAGACGTTTGTACCGCTTTCCATTTTGTCCGTATCTATACGGGTGTAATTATACAGAATTTTATAATTGATGTTATAGCTAATAATGTCATTTTATGAGAAATTTTAATTCTGTAAACGCTATTTTATTACCGTCTGCAGACGTTTGTATTGCTTTCCGTTTTGTTTGTACCTCTACAGGTGTAAATACACCGAGTTTTAAAAATTGATGTTGCAGCTAATAGTACCATTTTTTAAGATATTTTAATTCTGTAAACGGGCGCTGTTTTGTTACCGTCTGCAGACGTTTGTATTGCTTTCTGTTTTGTTTATACCCTTACAGGTGTAAATATACCGAATGTTCAAAATTGATATTAGAGCTAATAATGTCATTTTTGGGATATTTCAATATTGTATACGGGTGCTGTTTTGTAATTGCCTGCAGACGTTTGTACCGCTTTCCATTTCGTTTGTACCGCTACAGGTGTAAATACTGAGTTTTAAAAAGTGATGTTACAGCTAATAGTGTCATTTTTTAAGATATTTTTATTCTGTAACGAATGTTGTTTTGTAATCGTCTGCAGACGTTTGTATCGCTTTTTGTTATGTTTGTATCCCTACAAATAAAAATATATCAAACCTAGGTCGCAGAAGCCCCCCCTCGTTGTCCGCCACCCTGACGTGAGGGGGCTCACCCTTCGCAAGATTTTGCGAAGAGTGCTAAGAACGGACAGTGCCACTAATAATGTCATTTTTGAGATATTTCTATTCTGCATACGGGTGCTATTTTGTAATTGCCTGCAGACGTTTGTACCGCTTTCCATTTTGTTCGTATCTATACAGGTGTAATTATACAGAATTTTAAAATTGATGTTACAGCTAATTATGTCATTTTATGAGAAATTTTAATTCTGTAAACGCTGTTTTGTTACCGTCTGCAGACGTTTGTATTGCTTTCTGTTTTGTTTATACCCTTACAGGTGTAAATATGCCGAATGTTCAAAATTGATATTAGAGCTAATATGTCATTTTTGGGATATTTCAATTTTGTATACGGATGCTGTTTTAATTGCCTGCAGACGTTTGTACCGCTATCCGTTTTATTTGTATTTTTATAGGTGTAAATATACAGAATTTTTAAAATTGATGTTATAGCTAATAATGTCATTTTATGAGAAATTTTAATTCTGTAAACGCTGTTTTGTTACCGTCTGCAGACGTTTGTATTGCTTTCCGTTTTGTTTGTACCTCTACAGGTGTAAATACACCGAGTTTTAAAAATTGATGTTACAGCTAATAGTGTCATTTTTTAAGATATTTTAATTCTGTAAACGGGTGCTGTTTTGTTACCGTCTGCAGACGTTTGTATTGCTTTCTGTTTTGTTTATACCCTTACAGGTGTAAATATACCGAATGTTCAAAATTGATATTAGAGCTAATAATGTCATTTTTGGGATATTTCAATTTTGTATACGCGTACTGTTTTGTAATTGCCTGCAGACGTTTGTACCGCTTTTTTGCTGAAACAGACAAAGACGCACAGAAAAGCCTTGTAGGCTTTATGTCCGCGGCCCTTCGTCGTTCGGAGCCAGATTGGTTCACTAATAATGTCATTTTTGGGATATTTCAATTCTGCATACGGGTGCTGTTTTGTAATTGCCTGCAGACGTTTGTACCGCTTTTCATTTTGTTCGTATCTATACAGGTGTAATTATCCAGAATTTTTAAAATTGATGTTATAGCTAATAATGTCATTTTATGAGAATTTTAATTCTGTAAACGCTGTTTTGTTACCGTCTGCTGACGTTTGTATTGCTTTCTGTTTTGTTTATACCTTACAGGTGTAAATAATACCGAATGTTCAAAATTGATATTAGAGCTAATAATGTCACTTTGGGATATTTCAATTTTGTATACGGGTGCTGTTTTGTAATTGCCTGCAGACGTGTCATTTTTTGAGAAATTTTAATTCTGTAAACAAGTGTTGTTTTGTTATCGTCTGCAGACGTTTGTATTGCTTTCCGTTTTGTTTGTACTCTTACAGGTGTAAATATACCGAATGTTCAAAATTGATATTAGGGCTAATGATGTCATTTTTGGGATATTTCAATATTGTATACGGGTGCTGTTTTGTAATTGCCTGCAGACGTTTGTACCGCTTTCCATTTCGTTTGTACCGCTACAGGTGTAAATACTGAGTTTTAAAAATTGATGTTACAGCTAATAGTGTCATTTTTTAAGATATTTTTATTCTGTAACGAATGTTGTTTTGTAATCGGCTGCAGAGGTTTGTACCGCTTTTTGTTATGTTTGTATCCCTACAAATAAAAATATATCAAATCTAGGTCGCAGAAGCCCCCCCTCGTTGTCCGCCACCCTGACGTGAGGGGGCTCACCCTTCGCAAGATTTTACGAAGAGTGCTAAGAGCGGACAGTGCCACTAATAATGTCATTTTTGAGATATTTCTATTCTGCATACGGGTGCTATTTTGTAATTGCCTGCAGACGTTTGTACCGCTTTCCATTTTGTTCGTATCTATACAGGTGTAATTATACAGAATTTTAAAATTGATGTTACAGCTAATTATGTCATTTTATGAGAAATTTTAATTCTGTAAACGCTGTTTTGTTGACGTTTGTATTGCTTTCTGTTTTGTTTATACCCTTACAGGTGTAAATATACCGAATGTTCAAAATTGATATTAGAGCTAATATGTCAATTTTGGGATATTTCAATTTTGTATACGGGTGCTGTTTTAATTGCCTGCAGACGTTTGTACCGCTATCCGTTTTGTTTGTATCTTTATAGGTGTAAATACGTATACAGAATTTTTGAAATTGATATTAGAGCTAATAATGTCATTTTATGAGAAATTTTAATTCTGTAAACGGATGCTGTTTTGTTACCATTTGCAGATGTTTGTACTGCTTTCCGTTTTGTTTGTACCCTTACAGGTGTAAATATACCGAATGTTCAAAATTAATATTAGAGCTAATAATGTCATTTTTGAGATATTTCAATTTTGTATACGGGTACTGTTTTGTAATTGCCTGCAGACGTTTGTACCGCTTTCCATTTTGTTCGTATCTATACAGGTGTAATTATACAAAATTTTTAAAATTGATGTTACAGCTAATAGTGTCAGTTTATGAGATATTTCAATTCTGTAAACGCTGTTTTGTTACCGTCTGCAGACGTTTGTATTGCTTTTCGTTTTGTTTGTATCCTTACAGATGTAAATATACCGAATGTTCAAAATTGATATTAGAGCTAATAATGTCATTTTTGGGATATTTTAATTCTGTAAACGGGTGCTGTTTTGTTACCGTCTGCAGACGTTTGTATTGCTTTCTGTTTTGTTTATACCCTTACAGGTGTAAATATACCGAATGTTCAAAATTGATATTAGAGCTAATAATGTCATTTTTGGGATATTTCAATTTTGTATACGCGTACTGTTTTGTAATTGCCTGCAGACGTTTGTACCGCTTTTTTGCTGAAACAGACAAAGACGCAGAGAAAAGCCTAGGCTTTATGTCCGCGGCCCTTCGTCGTTCGGAGCCAGATTGGTCCACTAATAATGTCATTTTTGGGATATTTCAATTCTGCATACGGGTGCTGTTTTGTAATTGCCTGCAGACATTTGTACCGCTTTCCGTTTCGTTTGTACCTTTACAGATGTAATTATACAGAATTTTTTAAGTTTGATGTTACAGATAATAATGTCATTTTATGAGAAATTTTAATTCTGTAAATGCTGTTTTGTTACCGTCTGCAGACGTTTGTATTGCTTTCCGTTTTGTTTGTACCCGTACAGGTGTAAATACACCGAGTTTAAAAAATTGATGTTACAGCTAATAGTGTCATTTTTTAAGATATTTTAATTCTGTAAACGCTGTTTTGTTACCGTCTGCAGACGTTTGTATTGCTTTCCGTTTTGTTTGTACCCGTACAGGTGTAAATACACCGAGTTTTAAAAATTGATGTTACAGCTAATAGTGTCATTTTTTAAGATATTTTAATTCTGTAAACGGGTGCTGTTTTGTTACCGTCTGCAGACGTTTGTATTGCTTTCTGTTTTGTTTGCACCCTTACAGGTGTAAATATACCGAATGTTCAAAATTGATATTAGAGCTAATAATGTCATTTTTGGGATATTTCAATTTTGTATACGGGTACTGTTTTGTAATTGCCTGCAGACGTTTGTACCGCTTTCCATTTTGTTCGTATCTATACAGGTGTAATTATACAAAATTTTTAAAATTGATGTTACAGCTAATAGTCAGTTTATGAGATATTTCAATTCTGTAAACGCTGTTTTGTTACCGTCTGCAGACGTTTGTATTGCTTTTCGTTTTGTTTGTATCCTTACAGATGTAAATATACCGAATGTTCAAAATTGATATTAGAGCTAATAATGTCATTTTTGGGATATTTCAATTTTGTATACGGGTGCTGTTTTGTTACCGTCTGCAGACGTTTGTATTGCTTTCTGTTTTGTTTATACCCTTACAGGTGTAATTATACAGAATTTTATAATTGATGTTATAGCTAATAATGTCATTTTATGAGAAATTTTAATTCTGTAAACGCTGTTTTATTACCGTCTGCAGACGTTTGTATTGCTTTCCGTTTTGTTTGTACCTCTACAGGTGTAAATACACCGAGTTTTAAAAATTGATGTTGCAGCTAATAGTACCATTTTTTAAGATATTTTAATTCTGTAAACGGGCGCTGTTTTGTTACCGTCTGCAGACGTTTGTATTGCTTTCTGTTTTGTTTATACCCTTACAGGTGTAAATATACCGAATGTTCAAAATTGATATTAGAGCTAATAATGTCATTTTTGGGATATTTCAATATTGTATACGGGTGCTGTTTTGTAATTGCCTGCAGACGTTTGTACCGCTTTCCATTTTGTCCGTATCTATACGGGTGTAATTATACAGAATTTTATAATTGATGTTATAGCTAATAATGTCATTTTATGAGAAATTTTAATTCTGTAAACGCTATTTTATTACCGTCTGCAGACGTTTGTATTGCTTTCCGTTTTGTTTGTACCTCTACAGGTGTAAATACACCGAGTTTTAAAAATTGATGTTGCAGCTAATAGTACCATTTTTTAAGATATTTTAATTCTGTAAACGGGCGCTGTTTTGTTACCGTCTGCAGACGTTTGTATTGCTTTCTGTTTTGTTTATACCCTTACAGGTGTAAATATACCGAATGTTCAAAATTGATATTAGAGCTAATAATGTCATTTTTGGGATATTTCAATATTGTATACGGGTGCTGTTTTGTAATTGCCTGCAGACGTTTGTACCGCTTTCCATTTCGTTTGTACCGCTACAGGTGTAAATACTGAGTTTTAAAAAGTGATGTTACAGCTAATAGTGTCATTTTTTAAGATATTTTTATTCTGTAACGAATGTTGTTTTGTAATCGTCTGCAGACGTTTGTATCGCTTTTTGTTATGTTTGTATCCCTACAAATAAAAATATATCAAACCTAGGTCGCAGAAGCCCCCCCTCGTTGTCCGCCACCCTGACGTGAGGGGGCTCACCCTTCGCAAGATTTTGCGAAGAGTGCTAAGAACGGACAGTGCCACTAATAATGTCATTTTTGAGATATTTCTATTCTGCATACGGGTGCTATTTTGTAATTGCCTGCAGACGTTTGTACCGCTTTCCATTTTGTTCGTATCTATACAGGTGTAATTATACAGAATTTTAAAATTGATGTTACAGCTAATTATGTCATTTTATGAGAAATTTTAATTCTGTAAACGCTGTTTTGTTACCGTCTGCAGACGTTTGTATTGCTTTCTGTTTTGTTTATACCCTTACAGGTGTAAATATGCCGAATGTTCAAAATTGATATTAGAGCTAATATGTCATTTTTGGGATATTTCAATTTTGTATACGGATGCTGTTTTAATTGCCTGCAGACGTTTGTACCGCTATCCGTTTTATTTGTATTTTTATAGGTGTAAATATACAGAATTTTTAAAATTGATGTTATAGCTAATAATGTCATTTTATGAGAAATTTTAATTCTGTAAACGCTGTTTTGTTACCGTCTGCAGACGTTTGTATTGCTTTCCGTTTTGTTTGTACCTCTACAGGTGTAAATACACCGAGTTTTAAAAATTGATGTTACAGCTAATAGTGTCATTTTTTAAGATATTTTAATTCTGTAAACGGGTGCTGTTTTGTTACCGTCTGCAGACGTTTGTATTGCTTTCTGTTTTGTTTATACCCTTACAGGTGTAAATATACCGAATGTTCAAAATTGATATTAGAGCTAATAATGTCATTTTTGGGATATTTCAATTTTGTATACGCGTACTGTTTTGTAATTGCCTGCAGACGTTTGTACCGCTTTTTTGCTGAAACAGACAAAGACGCACAGAAAAGCCTTGTAGGCTTTATGTCCGCGGCCCTTCGTCGTTCGGAGCCAGATTGGTTCACTAATAATGTCATTTTTGGGATATTTCAATTCTGCATACGGGTGCTGTTTTGTAATTGCCTGCAGACGTTTGTACCGCTTTTCATTTTGTTCGTATCTATACAGGTGTAATTATCCAGAATTTTTAAAATTGATGTTATAGCTAATAATGTCATTTTATGAGAATTTTAATTCTGTAAACGCTGTTTTGTTACCGTCTGCTGACGTTTGTATTGCTTTCTGTTTTGTTTATACCTTACAGGTGTAAATAATACCGAATGTTCAAAATTGATATTAGAGCTAATAATGTCACTTTGGGATATTTCAATTTTGTATACGGGTGCTGTTTTGTAATTGCCTGCAGACGTGTCATTTTTTGAGAAATTTTAATTCTGTAAACAAGTGTTGTTTTGTTATCGTCTGCAGACGTTTGTATTGCTTTCCGTTTTGTTTGTACTCTTACAGGTGTAAATATACCGAATGTTCAAAATTGATATTAGGGCTAATGATGTCATTTTTGGGATATTTCAATATTGTATACGGGTGCTGTTTTGTAATTGCCTGCAGACGTTTGTACCGCTTTCCATTTCGTTTGTACCGCTACAGGTGTAAATACTGAGTTTTAAAAATTGATGTTACAGCTAATAGTGTCATTTTTTAAGATATTTTTATTCTGTAACGAATGTTGTTTTGTAATCGGCTGCAGAGGTTTGTACCGCTTTTTGTTATGTTTGTATCCCTACAAATAAAAATATATCAAATCTAGGTCGCAGAAGCCCCCCCTCGTTGTCCGCCACCCTGACGTGAGGGGGCTCACCCTTCGCAAGATTTTACGAAGAGTGCTAAGAGCGGACAGTGCCACTAATAATGTCATTTTTGAGATATTTCTATTCTGCATACGGGTGCTATTTTGTAATTGCCTGCAGACGTTTGTACCGCTTTCCATTTTGTTCGTATCTATACAGGTGTAATTATACAGAATTTTAAAATTGATGTTACAGCTAATTATGTCATTTTATGAGAAATTTTAATTCTGTAAACGCTGTTTTGTTGACGTTTGTATTGCTTTCTGTTTTGTTTATACCCTTACAGGTGTAAATATACCGAATGTTCAAAATTGATATTAGAGCTAATATGTCAATTTTGGGATATTTCAATTTTGTATACGGGTGCTGTTTTAATTGCCTGCAGACGTTTGTACCGCTATCCGTTTTGTTTGTATCTTTATAGGTGTAAATACGTATACAGAATTTTTGAAATTGATATTAGAGCTAATAATGTCATTTTATGAGAAATTTTAATTCTGTAAACGGATGCTGTTTTGTTACCATTTGCAGATGTTTGTACTGCTTTCCGTTTTGTTTGTACCCTTACAGGTGTAAATATACCGAATGTTCAAAATTAATATTAGAGCTAATAATGTCATTTTTGAGATATTTCAATTTTGTATACGGGTACTGTTTTGTAATTGCCTGCAGACGTTTGTACCGCTTTCCATTTTGTTCGTATCTATACAGGTGTAATTATACAAAATTTTTAAAATTGATGTTACAGCTAATAGTGTCAGTTTATGAGATATTTCAATTCTGTAAACGCTGTTTTGTTACCGTCTGCAGACGTTTGTATTGCTTTTCGTTTTGTTTGTATCCTTACAGATGTAAATATACCGAATGTTCAAAATTGATATTAGAGCTAATAATGTCATTTTTGGGATATTTTAATTCTGTAAACGGGTGCTGTTTTGTTACCGTCTGCAGACGTTTGTATTGCTTTCTGTTTTGTTTATACCCTTACAGGTGTAAATATACCGAATGTTCAAAATTGATATTAGAGCTAATAATGTCATTTTTGGGATATTTCAATTTTGTATACGGGTGCTGTTTTGTAATTGCCTGCAGACGTTTTTACCGCTTTCCATTTTGTCCGTATCTATACGGGTGTAATTATACAGAATTTTATAATTGATGTTATAGCTAATAATGTCATTTTATGAGAAATTTTAATTCTGTAAACGCTGTTTTATTACCGTCTGCAGACGTTTGTATTGCTTTCCGTTTTGTTTGTACCTCTACAGGTGTAAATACACCGAGTTTTAAAAATTGATGTTGCAGCTAATAGTACCATTTTTTAAGATATTTTAATTCTGTAAACGGGCGCTGTTTTGTTACCGTCTGCAGACGTTTGTATTGCTTTCTGTTTTGTTTATACCCTTACAGGTGTAAATATACCGAATGTTCAAAATTGATATTAGAGCTAATAATGTCATTTTTGGGATATTTCAATATTGTATACGGGTGCTGTTTTGTAATTGCCTGCAGACGTTTGTACCGCTTTCCATTTCGTTTGTACCGCTACAGGTGTAAATACTGAGTTTTAAAAAGTGATGTTACAGCTAATAGTGTCATTTTTTAAGATATTTTTATTCTGTAACGAATGTTGTTTTGTAATCGTCTGCAGACGTTTGTATCGCTTTTTGTTATGTTTGTATCCCTACAAATAAAAATATATCAAACCTAGGTCGCAGAAGCCCCCCCTCGTTGTCCGCCACCCTGACGTGAGGGGGCTCACCCTTCGCAAGATTTTGCGAAGAGTGCTAAGAACGGACAGTGCCACTAATAATGTCATTTTTGAGATATTTCTATTCTGCATACGGGTGCTATATTGTAATTGCCTGCAGACGTTTGTACCGCTTTCCATTTTGTTCGTATCTATACAGGTGTAATTATACAGAATTTTTAAAATTGATGTTATAGCTAATAATGTCATTTTATGAGAATTTTAATTCTGTAAACGCTGTTTTGTTACCGTCTGCTGACGTTTGTATTGCTTTCTGTTTTGTTTATACCTTACAGGTGTAAATAATACCGAATGTTCAAAATTGATATTAGAGCTAATAATGTCACTTTGGGATATTTCAATTTTGTATACGGGTGCTGTTTTGTAATTGCCTGCAGACGTGTCATTTTTTGAGAAATTTTAATTCTGTAAACAAATGTTGTTTTGTTATCGTCTGCAGACGTTTGTATTGCTTTCCGTTTTGTTTGTACTCTTACAGGTGTAAATATACCGAATGTTCAAAATTGATATTAGGGCTAATGATGTCATTTTTGGGATATTTCAATATTGTATACGGGTGCTGTTTTGTAATTGCCTGCAGACGTTTGTACCGCTTTCCATTTCGTTTGTACCGCTACAGGTGTAAATACTGAGTTTTAAAAATTGATGTTACAGCTAATAGTGTCATTTTTTAAGATATTTTTATTCTGTAACGAATGTTGTTTTGTAATCGTCTGCAGACGTTTGTACCGCTTTTTGTTATGTTTGTATCCCTACAAATAAAAATATATCAAATCTAGGTCGCAGAAGCCCCCCCTCGTTGTCCGCCACCCTGACGTGAGGGGGCTCACCCTTCGCAAGATTTTGCGAAGAGTGCTAAGAGCGGACAGTGCCACTAATAATGTCATTTTTGAGATATTTCTATTCTGCATACGGGTGCTATTTTGTAATTGCCTGCAGACGTTTGTACCGCTTTCCATTTTGTTCGTATCTATACAGGTGTAATTATACAGAATTTTAAAATTGATGTTACAGCTAATTATGTCATTTTATGAGAAATTTTAATTCTGTAAACGCTGTTTTGTTACCGTCTGCAGACGTTTGTATTGCTTTCTGTTTTGTTTATACCCTTACAGGTGTAAATATACCGAATGTTCAAAATTGATATTAGAGCTAATATGTCAATTTTGGGATATTTCAATTTTGTATACGGGTGCTGTTTTAATTGCCTGCAGACGTTTGTACCGCTATCCGTTTTGTTTGTATCTTTATAGGTGTAAATACGTATACAGAATTTTTAAAATTGATATTAGAGCTAATAATGTCATTTTATGAGAAATTTTAATTCTGTAAACGGATGCTGTTTTGTTACCATTTGCAGATGTTTGTACTGCTTTCCGTTTTGTTTGTACCCTTATAGGTGTAAATATACCGAATGTTCAAAATTAATATTAGAGCTAATAATGTCATTTTTGAGATATTTCAATTTTGTATACGGGTACTGTTTTGTAATTGCCTGCAGACGTTTGTACCGCTTTCCATTTTGTTCGTATCTATACATGTGTAATTATACAGAAATTTTTAAGTTGATGTTACAGCTAATAATGTCATTTTATGAGAAATTTTAATTCTGTAAACGCTGTTTTGTTAGGGTCTGCAGACGTTTGTATTGCTTTCCGTTTTGTTTGTACCCGTACAGGTGTAAATACACCGAGTTTTAAAAATTGATGTTACAGCTAATAGTGTCATTTTTTAAGATATTTTAATTCTGTAAACGGGTGCTGTTTTGTTACCGTCTGCAGACGTTTGTATTGCTTTCGGTTTTGTTTGCACCCTTACAGGTGTAAATATACCGAATGTTCAAAATTGATATTAGAGCTAATAATGTCATTTTTGGGATATTTCAATTTTGTATACGGGTACTGTTTTGTAATTGCCTGCAGACGTTTGTACCGCTTTCCATTTTGTTCGTATCTATACAGGTGTAATTATACAAAATTTTTAAAATTGATGTTACAGCTAATAGTGTCATTTTTTAAGATATTTTAATTCTATAAACAGGTGCTGTTTTGTTACCGTCTGCAGACGTTTGTATTGCTTTCGATTTTGTTTGCACCCTTACAGGTGTAAATATACCGAATGTTCAAAATTGATATTAGAGCTAATAATGTCATTTTTGGGATATTTCAATTTTGTATACGGGTACTGTTTTGTAATTGCCTGCAGACGTTTGTACCGCTTTCCATTTTGTTCGTATCTATACAGGTGTAATTATACAAAATTTTTAAAATTGATGTTACAGCTAATAGTGTCATTTTTTAAGATATTTTAATTCTGTAAACGGGTGCTGTTTTGTTACCGTCTGCAGACGTTTGTATTGCTTTCTGTTTTGTTTATACCCTTACAGGTGTAAATATACCGAATGTTCAAAATTGATATTAGAGCTAATATGTCATTTTTGGGATATTTCAATTTTGTATATGGATGCTGTTTTAATTGCCTGCAGACGTTTGTACCGCTATCCGTTTTGTTTGTATTTTTATAGGTGTAAATATACAGAATTTTTAAAATTGATGTTATAGCTAATAATGTCATTTTATGAGAAATTTTAATTCTGTAAACGCTGTTTTGTTACCGTCTGCAGACGTTTGTATTGCTTTCCGTTTTGTTTGTACCTCTACAGGTGTAAATACACCGAGTTTTAAAAATTGATGTTACAGCTAATAGTGTCATTTTTTAAGATATTTTAATTCTGTAAACGGGTGCTGTTTTGTTACCGTCTGCAGACGTTTGTATTGCTTTCTGTTTTGTTTATACCCTTACAGGTGTAAATATACCGAATGTTCAAAATTGATATTAGAGCTAATAATGTCATTTTTGGGATATTTCAATTTTGTATACGCGTACTGTTTTGTAATTGCCTGCAGACGTTTGTACCGCTTTTTTGCTGAAACAGACAAAGACGCAGAGAAAAGCCTAGGCTTTATGTCCGCGGCCCTTCGTCGTTCGGAGCCAGATTGGTCCACTAATAATGTCATTTTTGGGATATTTCAATTCTGCATACGGGTGCTGTTTTGTAATTGCCTGCAGACATTTGTACCGCTTTCCGTTTCGTTTGTACCTTTACAGATGTAATTATACAGAATTTTTTAAGTTTGATGTTACAGATAATAATGTCATTTTATGAGAAATTTTAATTCTGTAAACGCTGTTTTGTTACCGTCTGCAGACGTTTGTATTGCTTTCCGTTTTGTTTGTACCCGTACAGGTGTAAATACACCGAGTTTAAAAAATTGATGTTACAGCTAATAGTGTCATTTTTTAAGATATTTTAATTCTGTAAACGCTGTTTTGTTACCGTCTGCAGACGTTTGTATTGCTTTCCGTTTTGTTTGTACCCGTACAGGTGTAAATACACCGAGTTTTAAAAATTGATGTTACAGCTAATAGTGTCATTTTTTAAGATATTTTAATTCTGTAAACGGGTGCTGTTTTGTTACCGTCTGCAGACGTTTGTATTGCTTTCTGTTTTGTTTGCACCCTTACAGGTGTAAATATACCGAATGTTCAAAATTGATATTAGAGCTAATAATGTCATTTTTGGGATATTTCAATTTTGTATACGGGTACTGTTTTGTAATTGCCTGCAGACGTTTGTACCGCTTTCCATTTTGTTCGTATCTATACAGGTGTAATTATACAAAATTTTTAAAATTGATGTTACAGCTAATAGTCAGTTTATGAGATATTTCAATTCTGTAAACGCTGTTTTGTTACCGTCTGCAGACGTTTGTATTGCTTTTCGTTTTGTTTGTATCCTTACAGATGTAAATATACCGAATGTTCAAAATTGATATTAGAGCTAATAATGTCATTTTTGGGATATTTTAATTCTGTAAACGGGTGCTGTTTTGTTACCGTCTGCAGACGTTTGTATTGCTTTCTGTTTTGTTTATACCCTTACAGGTGTAAATATACCGAATGTTCAAAATTGATATTAGAGCTAATAATGTCATTTTTGGGATATTTCAATTTTGTATACGGGTGCTGTTTTGTAATTGCCTGCAGACGTTTTTACCGCTTTCCATTTTGTCCGTATCTATACGGGTGTAATTATACAGAATTTTATAATTGATGTTATAGCTAATAATGTCATTTTATGAGAAATTTTAATTCTGTAAACGCTGTTTTATTACCGTCTGCAGACGTTTGTATTGCTTTCCGTTTTGTTTGTACCTCTACAGGTGTAAATACACCGAGTTTTAAAAATTGATGTTGCAGCTAATAGTACCATTTTTTAAGATATTTTAATTCTGTAAACGGGCGCTGTTTTGTTACCGTCTGCAGACGTTTGTATTGCTTTCTGTTTTGTTTATACCCTTACAGGTGTAAATATACCGAATGTTCAAAATTGATATTAGAGCTAATAATGTCATTTTTGGGATATTTCAATATTGTATACGGGTGCTGTTTTGTAATTGCCTGCAGACGTTTGTACCGCTTTCCATTTTGTCCGTATCTATACGGGTGTAATTATACAGAATTTTATAATTGATGTTATAGCTAATAATGTCATTTTATGAGAAATTTTAATTCTGTAAACGCTATTTTATTACCGTCTGCAGACGTTTGTATTGCTTTCCGTTTTGTTTGTACCTCTACAGGTGTAAATACACCGAGTTTTAAAAATTGATGTTGCAGCTAATAGTACCATTTTTTAAGATATTTTAATTCTGTAAACGGGCGCTGTTTTGTTACCGTCTGCAGACGTTTGTATTGCTTTCTGTTTTGTTTATACCCTTACAGGTGTAAATATACCGAATGTTCAAAATTGATATTAGAGCTAATAATGTCATTTTTGGGATATTTCAATATTGTATACGGGTGCTGTTTTGTAATTGCCTGCAGACGTTTGTACCGCTTTCCATTTCGTTTGTACCGCTACAGGTGTAAATACTGAGTTTTAAAAAGTGATGTTACAGCTAATAGTGTCATTTTTTAAGATATTTTTATTCTGTAACGAATGTTGTTTTGTAATCGTCTGCAGACGTTTGTATCGCTTTTTGTTATGTTTGTATCCCTACAAATAAAAATATATCAAACCTAGGTCGCAGAAGCCCCCCCTCGTTGTCCGCCACCCTGACGTGAGGGGGCTCACCCTTCGCAAGATTTTGCGAAGAGTGCTAAGAACGGACAGTGCCACTAATAATGTCATTTTTGAGATATTTCTATTCTGCATACGGGTGCTATTTTGTAATTGCCTGCAGACGTTTGTACCGCTTTCCATTTTGTTCGTATCTATACAGGTGTAATTATACAGAATTTTAAAATTGATGTTACAGCTAATTATGTCATTTTATGAGAAATTTTAATTCTGTAAACGCTGTTTTGTTACCGTCTGCAGACGTTTGTATTGCTTTCTGTTTTGTTTATACCCTTACAGGTGTAAATATGCCGAATGTTCAAAATTGATATTAGAGCTAATATGTCATTTTTGGGATATTTCAATTTTGTATACGGATGCTGTTTTAATTGCCTGCAGACGTTTGTACCGCTATCCGTTTTATTTGTATTTTTATAGGTGTAAATATACAGAATTTTTAAAATTGATGTTATAGCTAATAATGTCATTTTATGAGAAATTTTAATTCTGTAAACGCTGTTTTGTTACCGTCTGCAGACGTTTGTATTGCTTTCCGTTTTGTTTGTACCTCTACAGGTGTAAATACACCGAGTTTTAAAAATTGATGTTACAGCTAATAGTGTCATTTTTTAAGATATTTTAATTCTGTAAACGGGTGCTGTTTTGTTACCGTCTGCAGACGTTTGTATTGCTTTCTGTTTTGTTTATACCCTTACAGGTGTAAATATACCGAATGTTCAAAATTGATATTAGAGCTAATAATGTCATTTTTGGGATATTTCAATTTTGTATACGCGTACTGTTTTGTAATTGCCTGCAGACGTTTGTACCGCTTTTTTGCTGAAACAGACAAAGACGCACAGAAAAGCCTTGTAGGCTTTATGTCCGCGGCCCTTCGTCGTTCGGAGCCAGATTGGTTCACTAATAATGTCATTTTTGGGATATTTCAATTCTGCATACGGGTGCTGTTTTGTAATTGCCTGCAGACGTTTGTACCGCTTTCCATTTTGTTCGTATCTATACAGGTGTAATTATCCAGAATTTTTAAAATTGATGTTATAGCTAATAATGTCATTTTATGAGAATTTTAATTCTGTAAACGCTGTTTTGTTACCGTCTGCTGACGTTTGTATTGCTTTCTGTTTTGTTTATACCTTACAGGTGTAAATAATACCGAATGTTCAAAATTGATATTAGAGCTAATAATGTCACTTTGGGATATTTCAATTTTGTATACGGGTGCTGTTTTGTAATTGCCTGCAGACGTGTCATTTTTTGAGAAATTTTAATTCTGTAAACAAGTGTTGTTTTGTTATCGTCTGCAGACGTTTGTATTGCTTTCCGTTTTGTTTGTACTCTTACAGGTGTAAATATACCGAATGTTCAAAATTGATATTAGGGCTAATGATGTCATTTTTGGGATATTTCAATATTGTATACGGGTGCTGTTTTGTAATTGCCTGCAGACGTTTGTACCGCTTTCCATTTCGTTTGTACCGCTACAGGTGTAAATACTGAGTTTTAAAAATTGATGTTACAGCTAATAGTGTCATTTTTTAAGATATTTTTATTCTGTAACGAATGTTGTTTTGTAATCGGCTGCAGACGTTTGTACCGCTTTTTGTTATGTTTGTATCCCTACAAATAAAAATATATCAAATCTAGGTCGCAGAAGCCCCCCCTCGTTGTCCGCCACCCTGACGTGAGGGGGCTCACCCTTCGCAAGATTTTACGAAGAGTGCTAAGAGCGGACAGTGCCACTAATAATGTCATTTTTGAGATATTTCTATTCTGCATACGGGTGCTATTTTGTAATTGCCTGCAGACGTTTGTACCGCTTTCCATTTTGTTCGTATCTATACAGGTGTAATTATACAGAATTTTAAAATTGATGTTACAGCTAATTATGTCATTTTATGAGAAATTTTAATTCTGTAAACGCTGTTTTGTTGACGTTTGTATTGCTTTCTGTTTTGTTTATACCCTTACAGGTGTAAATATACCGAATGTTCAAAATTGATATTAGAGCTAATATGTCAATTTTGGGATATTTCAATTTTGTATACGGGTGCTGTTTTAATTGCCTGCAGACGTTTGTACCGCTATCCGTTTTGTTTGTATCTTTATAGGTGTAAATACGTATACAGAATTTTTGAAATTGATATTAGAGCTAATAATGTCATTTTATGAGAAATTTTAATTCTGTAAACGGATGCTGTTTTGTTACCATTTGCAGATGTTTGTACTGCTTTCCGTTTTGTTTGTACCCTTACAGGTGTAAATATACCGAATGTTCAAAATTAATATTAGAGCTAATAATGTCATTTTTGAGATATTTCAATTTTGTATACGGGTACTGTTTTGTAATTGCCTGCAGACGTTTGTACCGCTTTCCATTTTGTTCGTATCTATACAGGTGTAATTATACAAAATTTTTAAAATTGATGTTACAGCTAATAGTGTCAGTTTATGAGATATTTCAATTCTGTAAACGCTGTTTTGTTACCGTCTGCAGACGTTTGTATTGCTTTTCGTTTTGTTTGTATCCTTACAGATGTAAATATACCGAATGTTCAAAATTGATATTAGAGCTAATAATGTCATTTTTGGGATATTTTAATTCTGTAAACGGGTGCTGTTTTGTTACCGTCTGCAGACGTTTGTATTGCTTTCTGTTTTGTTTATACCCTTACAGGTGTAAATATACCGAATGTTCAAAATTGATATTAGAGCTAATAATGTCATTTTTGGGATATTTCAATTTTGTATACGGGTGCTGTTTTGTAATTGCCTGCAGACGTTTTTACCGCTTTCCATTTTGTCCGTATCTATACGGGTGTAATTATACAGAATTTTATAATTGATGTTATAGCTAATAATGTCATTTTATGAGAAATTTTAATTCTGTAAACGCTGTTTTATTACCGTCTGCAGACGTTTGTATTGCTTTCCGTTTTGTTTGTACCTCTACAGGTGTAAATACACCGAGTTTTAAAAATTGATGTTGCAGCTAATAGTACCATTTTTTAAGATATTTTAATTCTGTAAACGGGCGCTGTTTTGTTACCGTCTGCAGACGTTTGTATTGCTTTCTGTTTTGTTTATACCCTTACAGGTGTAAATATACCGAATGTTCAAAATTGATATTAGAGCTAATAATGTCATTTTTGGGATATTTCAATATTGTATACGGGTGCTGTTTTGTAATTGCCTGCAGACGTTTGTACCGCTTTCCATTTCGTTTGTACCGCTACAGGTGTAAATACTGAGTTTTAAAAAGTGATGTTACAGCTAATAGTGTCATTTTTTAAGATATTTTTATTCTGTAACGAATGTTGTTTTGTAATCGTCTGCAGACGTTTGTATCGCTTTTTGTTATGTTTGTATCCCTACAAATAAAAATATATCAAACCTAGGTCGCAGAAGCCCCCCCTCGTTGTCCGCCACCCTGACGTGAGGGGGCTCACCCTTCGCAAGATTTTGCGAAGAGTGCTAAGAACGGACAGTGCCACTAATAATGTCATTTTTGAGATATTTCTATTCTGCATACGGGTGCTATATTGTAATTGCCTGCAGACGTTTGTACCGCTTTCCATTTTGTTCGTATCTATACAGGTGTAATTATACAGAATTTTAAAATTGATGTTACAGCTAATTATGTCATTTTATGAGAAATTTTAATTCTGTAAACGCTGTTTTGTTACCGTCTGCAGACGTTTGTATTGCTTTCTGTTTTGTTTATACCCTTACAGGTGTAAATATGCCGAATGTTCAAAATTGATATTAGAGCTAATATGTCATTTTTGGGATATTTCAATTTTGTATACGGATGCTGTTTTAATTGCCTGCAGACGTTTGTACCGCTATCCGTTTTATTTGTATTTTTATAGGTGTAAATATACAGAATTTTTAAAATTGATGTTATAGCTAATAATGTCATTTTATGAGAAATTTTAATTCTGTAAACGCTGTTTTGTTACCGTCTGCAGACGTTTGTATTGCTTTCCGTTTTGTTTGTACCTCTACAGGTGTAAATACACCGAGTTTTAAAAATTGATGTTACAGCTAATAGTGTCATTTTTTAAGATATTTTAATTCTGTAAACGGGTGCTGTTTTGTTACCGTCTGCAGACGTTTGTATTGCTTTCTGTTTTGTTTATACCCTTACAGGTGTAAATATACCGAATGTTCAAAATTGATATTAGAGCTAATAATGTCATTTTTGGGATATTTCAATTTTGTATACGCGTATTGTTTTGTAATTGCCTGCAGACGTTTGTACCGCTTTTTTGCTGAAACAGACAAAGACGCACAGAAAAGCCTTGTAGGCTTTATGTCCGCGGCCCTTCGTCGTTCGGAGCCAGATTGGTTCACTAATAATGTCATTTTTGGGATATTTCAATTCTGCATACGGGTGCTGTTTTGTAATTGCCTGCAGACGTTTGTACCGCTTTCCATTTTGTTCGTATCTATACAGGTGTAATTATCCAGAATTTTTAAAATTGATGTTATAGCTAATAATGTCATTTTATGAGAATTTTAATTCTGTAAACGCTGTTTTGTTACCGTCTGCTGACGTTTGTATTGCTTTCTGTTTTGTTTATACCTTACAGGTGTAAATAATACCGAATGTTCAAAATTGATATTAGAGCTAATAATGTCACTTTGGGATATTTCAATTTTGTATACGGGTGCTGTTTTGTAATTGCCTGCAGACGTGTCATTTTTTGAGAAATTTTAATTCTGTAAACAAGTGTTGTTTTGTTATCGTCTGCAGACGTTTGTATTGCTTTCCGTTTTGTTTGTACTCTTACAGGTGTAAATATACCGAATGTTCAAAATTGATATTAGGGCTAATGATGTCATTTTTGGGATATTTCAATATTGTATACGGGTGCTGTTTTGTAATTGCCTGCAGACGTTTGTACCGCTTTCCATTTCGTTTGTACCGCTACAGGTGTAAATACTGAGTTTTAAAAATTGATGTTACAGCTAATAGTGTCATTTTTTAAGATATTTTTATTCTGTAACGAATGTTGTTTTGTAATCGGCTGCAGACGTTTGTACCGCTTTTTGTTATGTTTGTATCCCTACAAATAAAAATATATCAAATCTAGGTCGCAGAAGCCCCCCCTCGTTGTCCGCCACCCTGACGTGAGGGGGCTCACCCTTCGCAAGATTTTACGAAGAGTGCTAAGAGCGGACAGTGCCACTAATAATGTCATTTTTGAGATATTTCTATTCTGCATACGGGTGCTATTTTGTAATTGCCTGCAGACGTTTGTACCGCTTTCCATTTTGTTCGTATCTATACAGGTGTAATTATACAGAATTTTAAAATTGATGTTACAGCTAATTATGTCATTTTATGAGAAATTTTAATTCTGTAAACGCTGTTTTGTTACCGTCTGCAGACGTTTGTATTGCTTTCTGTTTTGTTTATACCCTTACAGGTGTAAATATACCGAATGTTCAAAATTGATATTAGAGCTAATATGTCAATTTTGGGATATTTCAATTTTGTATACGGGTGCTGTTTTAATTGCCTGCAGACGTTTGTACCGCTATCCGTTTTGTTTGTATCTTTATAGGTGTAAATACGTATACAGAATTTTTGAAATTGATATTAGAGCTAATAATGTCATTTTATGAGAAATTTTAATTCTGTAAACGGATGCTGTTTTGTTACCATTTGCAGATGTTTGTACTGCTTTCCGTTTTGTTTGTACCCTTACAGGTGTAAATATACCGAATGTTCAAAATTAATATTAGAGCTAATAATGTCATTTTTGAGATATTTCAATTTTGTATACGGGTACTGTTTTGTAATTGCCTGCAGACGTTTGTACCGCTTTCCATTTTGTTCGTATCTATACATGTGTAATTATACAGAATTTTTTATGTTGATGTTACAGCTAATAATGTCATTTTATGAGAAATTTTAATTCTGTAAACGCTGTTTTGTTACCGTCTGCAGACGTTTGTATTGCTTTCCGTTTTGTTTGTACCCGTACAGGTGTAAATACACCGAGTTTTAAAAATTGATGTTACAGCTAATAGTGTCATTTTTTAAGATATTTTAATTCTGTAAACGGGTGCTGTTTTGTTACCGTCTGCGTTTGTATTGCTTTCGGTTTTGTTTGCACCCTTACAGGTGTAAATATACCGAATGTTCAAAATTGATATTAGAGCTAATAATGTCATTTTTGGGATATTTCAATTTTGTATACGGGTACTGTTTTGTAATTGCCTGCAGACGTTTGTACCGCTTTCCATTTTGTTCGTATCTATACAGGTGTAATTATACAAAATTTTTAAAATTGATGTTACAGCTAATAGTGTCATTTTTTAAGATATTTTAATTCTGTAAACGGGTGCTGTTTTGTTACCGTCTGCAGACGTTTGTATTGCTTTCGGTTTTGTTTGCACCCTTACAGGTGTAAATATACCGAATGTTCAAAATTGATATTAGAGCTAATAATGTCATTTTTGGGATATTTCAATTTTGTATACGGGTACTGTTTTGTAATTGCCTGCAGACGTTTGTACCGCTTTCCATTTTGTTCGTATCTATACAGGTGTAATTATACAAAATTTTTAAAATTGATGTTACAGCTAATAGTGTCATTTTTTAAGATATTTTAATTCTGTAAACGGGTGCTGTTTTGTTACCGTCTGCAGACGTTTGTATTGCTTTCTGTTTTGTTTATACCCTTACAGGTGTAAATATACCGAATGTTCAAAATTGATATTAGAGCTAATAATGTCATTTTTGGGATATTGCAATTTTGTATACGGGTGCTGTTTTGTAATTGCCTGCAGACGTTTGTACCGCTTTCCATTTTGTTCGTAACTATACAGGTGTAATTGTTACGTCCTGGCCTGCACGAAGGAAAGGTCGTAACAGCGTTTTCCCGAAATCGGAGTGATTTCGGGTCGAACGGACTATCTGGCCCTTTTGCAGGTCAACGACTGGATAGTCGCTTTTACCTGGCTTATTTCAGGGGTCCGTTCGTCGGTCCTTTTCGGTAAGGGAATTAAATCCCTTTTACGCGGGATAGGACCTTGTGCGATCTCGGGGGATATATGAAGGAACGCAGGGGTTTAAATAAGACTTTAAATTCGCGTAATGTAAATAATTATCATTTATTCAAAAAAATAAAATCTTAATAATATTCGGAGAATTAGACATTTGAATTTGTGGACATGTATAAACAATTATATATGAGTGTGTGTGTAACGTTGATGTGCTATGAGGCGGTTGAGGATTCGCGTTGGCTTTTAATCGTCCCGTTTCAATCGGAGAGCGCGTTTCAATGCTCGACGGGCAGCGATTTCCACTACTTATTAAGTTTAGTCGCGATTCCGGGGATTTATTCACTTCCGTGATCGTAGAAGAATGAAAGTACTCACTGTTGGCTGTATATTATTTGGTGAGCGGGTTGGCAGCTATAGGTTGATCCTCAGGATCGATGGTTCCTTCGAGTGGTGTGGGCGAAGGTGTAGGTTGACTGGTAGCTGGTTGTTGAGCCCCGATGGCCACAATATATGTTTAATGCGAGGATCCAGAAGTGTGTAACTGCCACGACGTAGGCGGAATTAATAGTAGAACGTTCTTGGAAGATTCGCTGCTTTTATACTATTCGTCTGCCCTTCCTATAGGGCAAAGGGCGTCCTCTTTTCTTGTGACTCATAGTCATACGTTCGGTGTTTAATCCCCTTTGCGCAACGTATTGCTTCCTTGTATGAAGAGTTCTTTCCTAATTCCGATCTTTGGTCTACTGATAGCGTGTGTCGATCGTGATATTTCCTATGACTTATTGATCAAAGTGTAGGTTTCGTAATCTCACCGGTCGAGTTGTTTCACAATCACTGTCTTTCTCCGTTTAATTCTTATAACTAATTTCGGTCTTATAATTAATATGTTCGCGGAACGCGAATCTGCGTAAATCGGGGAGGAGAAAAGAATCGTGCAGTCCACAGGACGTAACACCCCCCGTCTTAGACAAATGTTGGGGGTGTAACACAACATTTGCAAAAAAGAAATAAAAAATTTTCGATTCTTTTCTTGCCGCGATTTACGAATATCGGTAGAAAGAACCACATTTAACCTGTTGGTTAATTGTGCTTCCTTTAGTTAACATGTATCTCCTTTTTTTGAAAAGGAGGAAAGAAAAAGGCGACCACCAAAACCCCTTCCTTATTCTTTCGTTCTTTTCTTACATTTTTTTTTTTATTATATTTTTTTTTTAATTTTATTTTATTACTGGTAAGGTGCGCGTGGAATCTTTTTCCTTTTATTGTTCTTCTCTCCTTCTGGGAAACACAGCTTGGCCCCATCCGTCTACCAGGTGTTCGTAGTTGACGTATAGAAATTCTTCTATACATTCGATACATTCTTCTGCAGGTTTTATTAGTACGATTATTATTTCGCACTTAGTGCAGTTTGTTTGGTTGTCTGCTGAGTCCTTATGGACTAGATTGTGGGGTGGTAGTGTCATATACTCCTCCTGGGTTGGTATTTCATTATAACATTCTTGGCAGATTTTAGAGTGGTCTTCAGTATTTTGATAGATGTTCCCCCGTGCTTGTATGACACATCGGATTTCCATCAATTTTAAATAAGTTTCAGGGTGATCTTGTGGTCTCACGCCGTCGATGGGTCCTTGCCGTATTTCTTCTGTTATTTCAGGAGTCCATTGGAGTTGATGATATATTGGCATTGTTATACTGGAACTGACGATCAGGTAGTTTTTCTATAGAATGGAAAATGATTCCACGTTCACGATTACGAAGAATATTAAACTAAAATATTGGTGTATACGTGTTGGTTATAGATATATATATGTATATAGGTAAATTCCTTCTCTCTTCTTACTACTGAAGTTACAAAATATAACTTATTTTAATCTAGAGATAAAAAGACAATATTTTATGTATTTGAGACTATATAAAAAATTTTTTATATATATATATGTATAAAGAGAAGGTATTTAACGAAATATAATATATGAATAGTAATATAGAGTATACGAGGTTATAAAGAAAATACAATAGTTTAATTTAAGATTACGGATGAATATATTTGCGTATATATATGCGTATATATATATGTTTTTATTTATACGGCGGGTTCGACGTCGGCTGTGATTTTTGTGTGCAGCTCTGCATGTCCTAGTTTGACAAGCACGTCTCTAATGTTGTATGCTCTGTTGAATTCGCTGTCGGTTTTCATATGTAGTTTTACGAGTGCCGCTCCTTGTCTCAAGGGATGTATGATGTTAATCCATCCTTGTTGTTTTTCTAGAAGGAGTTGACATAAGTGGCGTGTCCTCCTGGGCCAAGTGGTTTTGTTGGTGGGGGCCTTGGTATAGGCTAACCCGCAGATAATGGCCTGCCATGGCAATTCTTTGAATCTATCTTCTAGGATGTAGACATCGTTCGCGTGGTACCAGGTTGTCCTGCCCCAGTCGCCTAGTACTACCTGGACCATCCAGGTAGTTTTGTTGATCCTTCTGATGAAGCCGCGTTTCCACGTTTCTTTTTCTTTGATTGCGACCTCCATTTCTGCTTTCAGGTTTTCGGGTAAAATATATAACGATTTTGCTCTCCTGTCCATTCGAAACTTGAGCTCCTCTTCCATCTCTTGGAGGTTTGCTTCGCCGTTTTTTAATTGTGCCCAGAAGAGGAGTGGTGAATCCGCTCTCAGTATTGTCACTTCTAGGCGGCTGCGAGTCAGGAACTCCGTTTCGATGTACTGGATCTCCATTTCTGTAGTAGATATTATATTTAATATGTTAAAGTGGTAATGAAATTGTTGTCTATGTATAGAGAAATCCGGCGGTATGCCTTATGATTTTAAATATATAATTGATAGTAAGAGTGGATTATATTATGTTGTAATTTTATAGGATGTATATATTTATTTATATGGATGGATTAACATTAGCATCGGCTTGAGCGCTGATTTTTGCGAGTCCCATTTGAATCAGAGTGTCCCTGACGTTGTATACAGAATTGGGAAAGATGTTGTTTCTTGATTGTATTTCTAATTTTACGAAGGCCACTCCATCCCGTGGGGGGTTAATTATGTTTATCCATCCTTTATTGCCTTCGAGCATTGTCTGACATATTTTTCGAGTTAGTATTGGCCATGTTTTGGTTTCTTCGACGGGTTCTGTGTGTGCTAATCCACAGAGAAGCGCTTGCCAAGTCAATTCTTTGAATTTGTCCTCGAGTATGAATACGTCGCACATGCGTCGCTGTACGAGTCGTCCCCAATCTCCTAGGATGACTTTAATTGTTATCTTCGTTTATTGTTTTAATAAATCCTCGTTTCCAACTGTCGCCTTCTTTAATTGCGACGTCTAGGTTTATTTGCATGGCATTCGGCCATAAATGGAGGTATGAGGATTTTCTGTCCATTCTGAATTTTAATTCTTCTTCTAAGTCCTCTAGGTCCTTTGCGCTGTTTTGGAGTTGTATCCAAAAGAGGTGTGGTGACTTTACTTTTATTACAGTCGCTTCTAGGCGGTTGCGTGTGAGGAGATCGGTTCTTAAAAATTGAATATCCATTTTTCTCTGTAGAAAAGAAAAATTTTAATTATATTAACGTTGGTTTTTCCAACAGTTGTACGGTGTTGATTGTTATTATTTTTTTATTTTTTTTTTTATAAAGCTGATAAGATGTAAGGTATTAGTGGTTCAATATTT
This sequence comes from Prenolepis imparis, assembly GCF_030444845.1. Taxonomy (NCBI): domain Eukaryota; kingdom Metazoa; phylum Arthropoda; class Insecta; order Hymenoptera; family Formicidae; genus Prenolepis; species Prenolepis imparis. The sequence goes on along the minus strand of NW_028141179.1, from coordinate 67,001 downwards.
GGTTTCCTTGAGTTCGAAGGAGTAAGTGTTATCTTCTCTTCTGGGGAGGAGGGGATAGACTGTTGTCGTTGTATTATCTTCACCATTATGGAGTTCAAGCGTTTCACTGTCTGGGGCGGTTGGTTTCGATTTCATTGATCGTCTCATTTTTAAGTGCAATAATAGGTTGGTCAGGGAGTCCCATAGGGCCCCTATCAGGTATAAGGACCACCCATATACGGTGTGTAGGGCGTAGCCATGGACTATGGTATCTAATATTAATTTCACGACCCTAATGGCCATGTATATTCCTAACAGTCCCGCGCTAAAATTTCCAAAAATTAAAAATTTACTCCAGAATTTTTGCCAAGCGGATATTGCTATTTTTTCTATAGTTTTTGCGTCTAATAAGTTGGAAATCGACCCTTCTTCTAGAGAGATTGTTCTGCCCATTATTCCTCTTGCCAAAGAGTTAAGAACTGCAGGTCGTTCAGCTGGGAACATTATATGGTCTCTTAGGTCCTTTAAGTCCGTTTCTGAATATATGCCGCTAGTAGCCAATGATCCTGGGCTGATGTATTTCCATACTGGTTTGGTTAAAGGTTTCATGATAATGGGCGGTATGGTATCCACCGGTCTCGGCATAAATTTATACCAGGAATCTCCCAACTGATACATGGCGGGTGCTAACGTATTACACGTAGTTTGTGTACCTTGTCGTAATAATATGTGAGTTTGTGGTGTTAAATAATATGTTCGATTTTCCCGGAGTACGGGTAATTGATTGAAACAACGGTCTGTTTGAGCGAGTGTAACTTCGACAGGTACGCATTTTACTATGTGTATTACTTCGCCGGCTTGTAGGGCCATATAACCGGGACCTTTCATCAAGTGATACGCGAAGATATCAGGAGATTGTGTGGCTATGGCTAAGGCGTTTTGTAGCATGCGTTGCTCCAGGTTACATTGTTGAAGTAAAATATCATGATAAAGTTGATTGATTTGTGTACGGATGTGCTTCTCTACGTAGACGAACTTCGAATTCATGTACGTAAAGATATCAAGGTTTGAGATGCGTGATTGTTTTTTAAAGATGACGGTTCCGAGTACTGTTTCGAAAATCATTAGTTTAGGATGTTCTGTTCGTACGAGAGAGTATCCGCAAACTTCTTGCTTTCCTTTGCTGGTAAGAGCGAATATCGCTTCTTGTGTGGTGAGAGAATAAACCGTTTGATGTTGTTCGTTGTCGACTATTTTATGAGCGTATCCCTCATATAATATGCCGTAGTTATTGAACTTGCAAGGACCTACGGGTATAGTTTCCCAGTAGGTATCTCCTCCTTCAACGTCCACGCAATGTGTTGAACTGAATTCGCACGTGACGCCTGATCTAAGTTGTACTCTGTTGGTATTTATTCGTACGTCGGCGGTATAATCTTGTAATGTAATTGTTACAGTTCCTATTACGACAACTTCTGCCCATGTTCCGTAGGGGTGGAGTACGCTCCTCCATAACATGAGCCGTCGTTGTCAACGTGACCGGCCAAGGTTATTGGACGTGCCGTTGTTGAATTTGATTTTATTCCCGTTATATATGTGGTTCCCATTCGATAGTCTCCTTGATTATGCATTCGTTTACAGGTTTCGCGGTTTATTTCCTCTATGTATGAGTATTTCCCGTTAAGTACATCCAAGGTGTGAGAAAACATTCCGCACTTTTTGATTAGTCTATCAATTTCGATTTTACATTGTACGACTTGAACGGCTTCGAATTCATTGATCTGCAATAGTTGTACGTAAATTTGAGTTGAATTTATTTTCCTCTGAGGTATATCGCATTCTTCGGTATTTAGCAAGGATAACGTTGTCAGATTAGCAGATGATGAACCGCAGTCGTATCCTATTATTCCAATAGTGTGAGGTAAATATTGCAATAGAATAATTAATAGTGCGGTTAATCTCCTGAGTCGAGGGTCCATCTGAAAGTTGGTTATTTATTATTAGATATTGGTTTGATGTGCGATATTCGTAAACGGTTAGGATGTACTATGCGGCTGTTTTTCTTTATTTTGATTTTTACATTATTTTTATTTAATATCTCTAAAATTTCATGAGGTCCGGTATACTGGTCTCCGAATTTACCTGGTTTCGGTCCTTTTAACAAGAATACCTGATCTCCGGGTTTAAAGGTCTGAGGGTTTAATTTTTTGTCGTAATATTTTTTTGATTTGACTTTTGCTGTTACTACGTTTTCGCGAGCATTACGTTGAATCGTGTGAAGTTGTGTGACAAGATTTATTAAATAGTCTTCATAATTTGCTAATTTATCTTCAGATGGAAGAAGTTCATTTGACGGAACTCGTGCTATTTTTCCGAAAACTAGTTCGTACGGAGTGTGTTTTGTGGCTTCGTGTACGCTAGTATTATAATTGAACATAGCTAATCCGATCCATCTGTCCCATTGTTTTTGCTCGTTTGCGTATTGTTTTAAGTATTCGCTGAGTGCGTGATGTGATCTCTCCAATGATCCGTTTGATTGAGGATGAAAAGCTGTTGTGCGAAATTTTCGTATTTTGAATAATTTGGCAATTTTCTTCATTAAATCGCTAATAAAATTTCTTCCTTGATCTGTAAGTATAGCTTTTGGCGCTCCGAGCACGCAAATAAAACGGTCTACAAAGGCTTCCGCAATGGTTTCTGAGGTTTGGTCAGGTAGCGGTATCCCCATACAATATTTTGTTAGCTGATCTTGTAGTGTTAAGATATATTCGTTGCCTCTTTCGGTCTTAGGTAGTGGGCCTACGATATCCATAGCTACTTTATCAAGCGAAGTGCCAGGCGTGTCTGTGATTATCATTGGTTGTTTTGTTTTAACTCGAACGAGTTTTTTCAGTTGACATTGTAAACATTGTTGTATGTGTTTTTGAACGTCTGATTTCAAATTTTCCCAATAATAATTGTGTTTAATTCTATTATATGTTTTGGTTACTCCGCGGTGTCCTCCTGTTGGTGAGCAATGCATTTCGTCGATTATGACAGAACGCAAATCCTTCGGTGGATATTTAATTTGTCCATTGCAAATAATTATTTTCGTAGTTGAGTTAATAAATATCAATTGTAGTTGTACCTTGATATTGTTCCAGGGAACGTTATTAATGAAATCGGTTTTTGCAATGCTAATTGTTTCTAATTTTAAATTTTTGATAACGTTATTTAAATCTTTCAAGGTTTTTAAGATGTGATCTAGAGTTGCCGTAGGGCCTACTCGTTGTTCATCGTTAACAGGTAGCGCGATATGATAGTAGTGTTTGTATTTTATGGCCTTGGCTTCGCCCAAGGTAAGAGATCCTAAATTTGGTAGTTCGTTTCGCTCGAAAAGTTTCTGAGATCCTGAGTCTAAAGGATTTCCTTGGGTGTCGACAAAATATGCTACGTTATCTTTTCGTAGGAATAATAATTCGCGAGAATCTATGATGTTGCTTTTAATTATTTTATTTTCGATAATTCTGGGTTTCGCTTTCCTTGCCTTTAGATTTTGATTTATAATGTCTTCTTCGTCTTCTTCTTCCTCTTCGGTGTCGAGGTCCTTGTCTGATGTGTCGTTTTTTTCTTTGTTTTGTTCAATATTATCTTCTTCCTTAGTGGTTTTTTGTTTATTACCTTGTCCTGCAGTTTGGCTTCTTGTCTGTATTCTGTCTTGTTTAGGTGGATCGTGTATTAATACTTTTTCTGTAGTTTGTATTACGGTCGGTTCATTTATTTCTTCGAGTGTAAAAGGTATAGAATCGTTATTGTTTTTGACAAAATTAGCTTCAGGTATGGGTTCTTCGTTATCTGAGAGATATAAATGAAAATCGTCTTCCTCTTCTTCTTCTTCGCTATCTGATTCTTCTAACAGTTTTGAAATTATTTCTGCATCTGCGGGGTTGTTTGGATTTAAGGTTTTTCTTTCTTTTATTAGTTTACAATCGATTTCTTCTAGATTTATTGGATTTCTTGATAATGCGTCTGCATTTACGTTAGTTATTCCTGCCTTATATACGACATCGTAATCGTATTCGGCTAATTTTAGTCTCCAGCGTAATATTCGCATGTTTGCGTCTTGAGCATTTTTAAACCATAATAATGGTTTATGATCGGTGACTAATGTAAATTTTCTCCCATATAAATACGGTCGAAAATGTTTGACGCAATATACTATAGCTAAAGCTTCCTTTTCGTATGTGTCATATTTTATTTCGTTATCGGTGAGGGTTCTAGAAGCGTACGCGATCGGTCGGTCTTTATTTATTTCTCCCTGTGATAATATTCCTCCTACTGCTATTCCTGATGCGTCTGTGGTTAAGATAAATGGTTTCGAAAAGTTAGGATATTGCAATACAGGTTCTTCACATAATTTTTGTTTTAAAATTTCGAATGATTCTTCTTGTACGGCTGTCCATTCAAAGCGGGTGTCGTTTTTCAGTAAAGAAGTAAGTGGTTTTGCAAATTTAGAAAAGTTCGGTATGAATCGTCTATAATAACCTGCAAGTCCCAAAAATTGTTTAATATTCTTCGGTGTTTTGGGTCTCGGAAATTGTTGTACTGCTTCTAATTTTTTTTGATCAGGTTTTACTCCATCTTTGCTAATTACGTGTCCTAAATATGTTACTTCATTTTTTAGAAATTCACATTTGCCTGGTTGTAATTTTAAGTTGGCTTTACGAAGTCGCTCTATTAATGCGTTATATTTTCGTTCATGTTCTTCTAGAGAGGTAGCATAAATAACAATGTCGTCCATATAGACAAATAATTCCTCGCCTTGTAATCCAGTCAATACTAGGTCCATTAATCGTTGAAAGGTAGCAGGTGCATTTTTTAATCCGAAAGGCATTCGGTCGAATTCATAATGACCGAAAGGAGTGGTAAATGCTGTTTTATGACTGTCGGCAGGATCCATTTTTATTTGATGGAATCCGGAAGCTAGATCGCATACTGAGAAGTACTGTGCTCCTCCTAATTGATCCAATATATCTACGATGTTGGGTAATGGATAAGCGTCACCGATAGTTTTGTCGTTTAACGCTCGAAAATCGAGAACCATTCTCCAGCGTTTGTTTCCCTTCGAGTCTTCTTTCTTTGGCACGATCCATATGGGCGTATTATAAGGTGATTGAGACGGTTTTACGATGCTTCCTTCTAACAGTTCTTCTACCTGCTTGTTTATTTCTTCTTTGTGTAATTGCGGGAATCTATACTGACGAGTGTTAATCGGTCGATCGTCTATAGTGGTTATTTGATGTTGTAAAACATGAGTAGCGGTCAGTTTTTCTCCAGGAATATGAAATCGATCTTGACTGTTTGTTATTAATTTTAATACGTTCTCTTGTTCTTCTTTATTTAGATGTTCTAACCGCAGTAATTCCATAATTTGAGTAAATCGAGTTTCCTTTGGTTGTTCGGAAACTACTAGGCAGTTATGTAGATCGATATTTTCTACATTAATTTGGTGTTTTTCTTTATGATTTAATTTTCGTTTTCGTGGGAAATTTTTTATAATTTCTTGAGATTTGTCAAATAAGGATGCTGAGATTTTTGGAGACGGTCCTTTTTTATTCTTGACTGTTTTATTATTTATTTTTTCAATATCTTTATTATATTCTTGAGCTTCTTTTAGAAGATTTTCCATTGTAACTTGAGAGGTTTCTAATTCATTTTCATTATTTCTAACAGATAATCCAGTTTTTGGAAATGTAAGTTTTGGAAGGGATAAACGATCCTTTGAATTTTTGGAAAAAGGTTGTGTCGAATTATGAAATGAGGTTTGGTAACTTCCCTCTTCGGAATCGACGGAGCTAGAATTTTCTGACAAGGTTTGACATTTTTCCTTCGAAATTCTAGGAATTTTTTCTTTTGGGAGATTTTTATAACTTTCTTCTCCAATAATTTCTGGATCATTATAATTTTCAGGAGAGGTTTGGTAACTTCCCTCTCCAAGGATTTTTGATTTATTATAATTTTCAGGAGAGGTTTGGTAACTTCCCTCTCCAAGGATTTTCGATTTATTATAATTTTCAGGAGAGGTTTGGTAACTTCCCTCTCCAAGGATTTCTGGATTATTATAATTTTCAGGAGAGGTTTGGTAACTTCCCTCTCCAAGGATTTTTGATTTATTATAATTTTCAGGAGAGGTTTGGTAACTTCCCTCTCCAAGGATTTTTGATTTATCATGATTTTCAGGAGAGGTTTGGTAACTTCCCTCTCCAAGGATTTCTGGATTATTATAATTTTCAGGAGAGGTTTGGTAACTTCCCTCTCCAAGGATTTTTGGATTATTATAATTTTCGTTTAAATAATTTTTATTCCCTCTCTTACTTTTAATTTTGTTCTTTCCTTGAATCATTATTGAAAATTCATCCTCATTGTCTCTAAATATCATCGTATCTTTATCTTCATGGTCCGTGTTAACGTTAGTCTGGTCGTTATCTGACCCCTCTTTCTTGTTATCAATAATTTCGATATCGTCGTTAAATAGTTCGTTCAGTGGTTTTAAACGGAGTGTCGGTACGCGAACTTCTATTTCTTCATCTAGAGTGCTTATGACATTTAGATATGCTTTTCCAGAAATAGTTTCTACGATAGTATCTCCTAGGAAAATTCCATGTTCTATTTTTAATTTCGGTATATATCCTATTTTAATCTCAGGGTTCTCTATCCTCACAAAAAATAGCGATTCTGATCTTGGAGATACTATTATGGTTTCCGGGGAGAAAAAGGGCACATTAATTCCGGAAATATCTAAATGTCCTTGAGCGTAATCTATTTTTGAAAAAGTTTGTTTGAAGAAATCATTTACTAATATTCCGGATTGTGGAATCGGAAAATCGTTGGCAACGATATGAAATAATACCGGTAATTCAAAAAGTGTTAGTGTAATTTCTCCTAGGGTATAGACAGGATAATTGTTTATGCCATTTAATTTTAAAATATTCGAATAATTAATACTTGTATTTTTGGGCACAAAATTTTCTTTAATTATATTCGGTCCGGATCCCGTGTCTAACATAAAGGTTATTTGAGTGGTAATTTTATCGATTTCAACCTGTACCGTAGGCACGCGACTATGTTTGTCGAGGCTTACAGTTACAGGCCTGATTTCGGGTTCGTAGTTATTTACTTGGCTTGCCGCTGCACGGATGGGTGTGATGTTCGCTCGGCCCCCGATTTTACACCCGATGTCGAGGGTCCGTTGTAGTTTCCCTGCTCTTTTTCTTTGCGGCGATTGTTACTCGTAATTCGTAATTGACATGTATCGAGAAGATGGCCCTGTTCTTTGCAATATCGGCAGAATAAATTGTCTTTATGTGTTGGTATTGGATTGATTTTAGAGCGGCAATTTCTAGAGATATGGCCATAATTGTTACAAGTTTGACACACGATATTAGTATTGCGTTCATTTTGTTTCTTCCAACAATTATTAGCCGAGTGACCGGATTTATCGCACCATTGGCAAATTACTAAAGATTTATTTGTTTGTTGATTAAAGTTATTCTGTCGACATGATTTTGCATTATGACCAATCTTAGAGCATAATTGACAAGTAATGACCTTTTCCTGAATTACGTTAATTGATTGTCGAGATCGTGGGTCGCGTAACCGACATTTATCTGCGCTATGCCCGCGTTTTTTACAAATTTGACAGATTAAAATTTCCGTTCCGGTGTTTCCGAAAGGATTTTGATTTTGTGGTGAAAGTTGAGTGAGCTTTCGACAACTACTTGCTGCATGCCCTTCTTTATAACAGATTTGGCAGACTTCTCGAGATAGATTAACAGGTAGCGGTGAATTTTGACTTGATTTAGCGCCTTGTCGTAAATCTGTCATTTGTTGAAGCTCTCTTTCTATTTTTAACGCGTCGGCCACGGTTTCCTGTACGTTTAAGTCTCGCGCTATTCTTTGTTCTATTTCGGGTTTTAGTCCTCTAATAAAGCATTTACACATATCTGTTTCTATAGTAGCTTTTATATCCTGTTCAGGCATGGCGTTCCCTGAGCTTCGATATGCCTCTAGTATTTGTTTTCCGAGAAGTTTAACCCGATTCGCGTAAGTGACGACATCTTCATTATTTTTCTGATAAACGCAACCTAATTCTCCTTGTAATTGATAGACATTTTTGGAGGGACCGTAAATTTTCTTCAAATACGTTGTTAATGCAGCTACGGTATTAAAATCTTGATCTTGTATAGTACGACGCGCTTCCCCCACTATTCGCGTTCTTATAATTTTAGCGAATTGACACTCTGCCTCTTTAGGGAGCATAGATTTTGCTTCCTCGCATCCCTCAATAAAATAATTTAGTGGGGTGTTACTACCGTCAAAAAAGGGAACGGCTTCGACCGCGTATTTTAAAGTGGCGAAAGGATTAGCGTTAGCCATGTTTATTGATGGACCTCCGGATTCGCCGTTAGAATTATCGATATTAATTTTGAAAATCTGATTTTTTGAGTCAATAAATTCGACTTGGTCGGATTCGTCGGGTAATTCACTTATTTCGGTTAAATTAGGATCTCCTAAAAAATGTACGTGTCGAGGCGTAGATGCTGTGAATTTTGATTTAGATTCACGTGTTCTGTGTGGTGTTTCTAACGCGGTCTTGTAAAGTTCATCTATTTCGTCTTTGTCTGTTGTGCTTCTAGTCCCTTTACTCATTCCTATTCCCAAAGATCGCACATTTCAATCCCGGACGAGCCCCCAATTAAACGTATGTTACGTCCTGGCCTGCACGAAGGAAAGGTCGTAACAGCGTTTTCCCGAAATCGGAGTGATTTCGGGTCGAACGGACTATCTGGCCCTTTTGCAGGTCAACGACTGGATAGTCGCTTTTACCTGGCTTATTTCAGGGATCCGTTCGTCGGTCCTTTTCGGTAAGGGAATTAAATCCCTTTTACGCGGGATAGGACCTTGTGCGATCTCGGGGGATATATGAAGGAACGCAGGGGTTTAAATAAGACTTTAAATTCGCGTAATGTAAATAATTATCATTTATTCAAAAAAATAAAATCTTAATAATATTCGGAGAATTAGACATTTGAATTTGTGGACATGTATAAACAATTATATATGAGTGTGTGTGTAACGTTGATGTGCTATGAGGCGGTTGAGGATTCGCGTTGGCTTTTAATCGTCCCGTTTCAATCGGAGAGCGCGTTTCAATGCTCGACGGGCAGCGATTTCCACTACTTATTAAGTTTAGTCGCGATTCCGGGGATTTATTCACTTCCGTGATCGTAGAAGAATGAAAGTACTCACTGTTGGCTGTATATTATTTGGTGAGCGGGTTGGCAGCTATAGGTTGATCCTCAGGATCGATGGTTCCTTCGAGTGGTGTGGGCGAAGGTGTAGGTTGACTGGTAGCTGGTTGTTGAGCCCCGATGGCCACAATATATGTTTAATGCGAGGATCCAGAAGTGTGTAACTGCCACGACGTAGGCGGAATTAATAGTAGAACGTTCTTGGAAGATTCGCTGCTTTTATACTATTCGTCTGCCCTTCCTATAGGGCAAAGGGCGTCCTCTTTTCTTGTGACTCATAGTCATACGTTCGGTGTTTAATCCCCTTTGCGCAACGTATTGCTTCCTTGTATGAAGAGTTCTTTCCTAATTCCGATCTTTGGTCTACTGATAGCGTGTGTCGATCGTGATATTTCAACATTACCTATGACTTATTGATCAAAGTGTAGGTTTCGTAATCTCACCGGTCGAGTTGTTTCACAATCACTGTCTTTCTCCGTTTAATTCTTACAACTAATTTCGGTCTTATAATTAATATGTTCGCGGAACGCGAATCTGCGTAAATCGGGGAGGAGAAAAGAATCGTGCAGTCCACAGGACGTAACATAATTATACAGAATTTTTTAAGTTGATGTTACAGCTAATAATGTCATTTTTTGAGAAATTTTAATTCTGTAAACGCTGTTTTGTTACCGTCTGCAGACGTTTGTATTGCTTTCCGTTTTGTTTGTACCCGTACAGGTGTAAATACACCGAGTTTTAAAAATTGATGTTACAGCTAATAGTGTCATTTTTTAAGATATTTTAATTCTGTAAACGGGTGCTGTTTTGTTACCGTCTGCAGACGTTTGTATTGCTTTCTGTTTTGTTTGCACCCTTACAGGTGTAAATATACCGAATGTTCAAAATTGATATTAGAGCTAATAATGTCATTTTTGGGATATTTCAATTTTGTATACGGGTACTGTTTTGTAATTGCCTGCAGACGTTTGTACCGCTTTCCATTTTGTTCGTATCTATACAGGTGTAATTATACAAAATTTTTAAAATTGATGTTACAGCTAATAGTGTCAGTTTATGAGATATTTCAATTCTGTAAACGCTGTTTTGTTACCGTCTGCAGACGTTTGTATTGCTTTTCGTTTTGTTTGTATCCTTACAGATGTAAATATACCGAATGTTCAAAATTGATATTAGAGCTAATAATGTCATTTTTGGGATATTTTAATTCTGTAAACGGGTGCTGTTTTGTTACCGTCTGCAGACGTTTGTATTGCTTTCTGTTTTGTTTATACCCTTACAGGTGTAAATATACTGAATGTTCAAAATTGATATTAGAGCTAATAATGTCATTTTTGGGATATTTCAATTTTGTATACGGGTGCTGTTTTGTAATTGCCTGCAGACGTTTTTACCGCTTTCCATTTTGTCCGTATCTATACGGGTGTAAATACAGAATTTTATAATTGATGTTATAGCTAATAATGTCATTTTATGAGAAATTTTAATTCTGTAAACGCTGTTTTATTACCGTCTGCAGACGTTTGTATTGCTTTCCGTTTTGTTTGTACCTCTACAGGTATAAATACACCGAGTTTTAAAAATTGATGTTGCAGCTAATAGTACCATTTTTTAAGATATTTTAATTCTGTAAACGGGCGCTGTTTTGTTACCGTCTGCAGACGTTTGTATTGCTTTTCGTTTTGTTTGTATCCTTACAGATGTAAATATACCGAATGTTCAAAATTGATATTAGAGCTAATAATGTCATTTTTGGGATATTTTAATTCTGTAAACGGGTGCTGTTTTGTTACCGTCTGCAGACGTTTGTATTGCTTTCTGTTTTGTTTATACCCTTACAGGTGTAAATATACTGAATGTTCAAAATTGATATTAGAGCTAATAATGTCATTTTTGGGATATTTCAATTTTGTATACGGGTGCTGTTTTGTAATTGCCTGCAGACGTTTTTACCGCTTTTTATTGCTTTCTGTTTTGTTTATACCCTTACAGGTGTAAATATACCGAATGTTCAAAATTGATATTAGAGCTAATAATGTCATTTTTGGGATATTTCAATATTGTATACGGGTGCTGTTTTGTAATTGCCTGCAGACGTTTGTACCGCTTTCCATTTCGTTTGTACCGCTACAGGTGTAAATACTGAGTTTTAAAAAGTGATGTTACAGCTAATAGTGTCATTTTTTAAGATATTTTTATTCTGTAACGAATGTTGTTTTGTAATTGCCTGCAGACGTTTGTACCGCTTTCCATTTTGTTCGTATCTATACAGGTGTAATTATACAGAATTTTTAAAATTGATGTTATAGCTAATAATGTCATTTTATGAGAATTTTAATTCTGTAAATGCTGTTTTGTTACCGTCTGCTGACGTTTGTATTGCTTTCTGTTTTGTTTATACCTTACAGGTGTAAATAATACCGAATGTTCAAAATTGATATTAGAGCTAATAATGTCACTTTGGGATATTTCAATTTTGTATACGGGTGCTGTTTTGTAATTGCCTGCAGACGTGTCATTTTTTGAGAAATTTTAATTCTGTAAACAAGTGTTGTTTTGTTATCGTCTGCAGACGTTTGTATTGCTTTCCGTTTTGTTTGTACTCTTACAGGTGTAAATATACCGAATGTTCAAAATTGATATTAGGGCTAATGATGTCATTTTTGGGATATTTCAATATTGTATACGGGTGCTGTTTTGTAATTGCCTGCAGACGTTTGTACCGCTTTCCATTTCGTTTGTACCGCTACAGGTGTAAATACTGAGTTTTAAAAATTGATGTTACAGCTAATAGTGTCATTTTTTAAGATATTTTTATTCTGTAACGAATGTTGTTTTGTAATCGTCTGCAGACGTTTGTACCGCTTTTTGTTATGTTTGTATCCCTACAAATAAAAATATATCAAATCTAGGTCGCAGAAGCCCCCCCTCGTTGTCCGCCACCCTGACGTGAGGGGGCTCACCCTTCGCAAGATTTTGCGAAGAGTGCTAAGAGCGGACAGTGCCACTAATAATGTCATTTTTGAGATATTTCTATTCTGCATACGGGTGCTATTTTGTAATTGCCTGCAGACGTTTGTACCGCTTTCCATTTTGTTCGTATCTATACAGGTGTAATTATACAGAATTTTAAAATTGATGTTACAGCTAATTATGTCATTTTATGAGAAATTTTAATTCTGTAAACGCTGTTTTGTTACCGTCTGCAGACGTTTGTATTGCTTTCTGTTTTGTTTATACCCTTACAGGTGTAAATATACCGAATGTTCAAAATTGATATTAGAGCTAATATGTCAATTTTGGGATATTTCAATTTTGTATACGGGTGCTGTTTTAATTGCCTGCAGACGTTTGTACCGCTATCCGTTTTGTTTGTATCTTTATAGGTGTAAATACGTATACAGAATTTTTAAAATTGATATTAGAGCTAATAATGTCATTTTATGAGAAATTTTAATTCTGTAAACGGATGCTGTTTTGTTACCATTTGCAGATGTTTGTACTGCTTTCCGTTTTGTTTGTACCCTTATAGGTGTAAATATACCGAATGTTCAAAATTAATATTAGAGCTAATAATGTCATTTTTGAGATATTTCAATTTTGTATACGGGTACTGTTTTGTAATTGCCTGCAGACGTTTGTACCGCTTTCCATTTTGTTCGTATCTATACATGTGTAATTATACAGAATTTTTTAAGTTGATGTTACAGCCTGTTATGTAATAATGTCATTTTATGAGAAATTTTAATTCTGTAAACGCTGTTTTGTTACCGTCTGCAGATGTTTGTATTGCTTTCCGTTTTGTTTGTACCCGTACAGGTGTAAATACACCGAGTTTTAAAAATTGATGTTACAGCTAATAGTGTCATTTTTTAAGATATTTTAATTCTGTAAACGGGTGCTGTTTTGTTACCGTCTGCAGACGTTTGTATTGCTTTCGGTTTTGTTTGCACCCTTACAGGTGTAAATATACCGAATGTTCAAAATTGATATTAGAACTAATAATGTCATTTTTGGGATATTTCAATTTTGTATACGGGTACTGTTTTGTAATTGCCTGCAGACGTTTGTACCGCTTTCCATTTTGTTCGTATCTATACAGATGTAATTATACAGAATTTTTAAAATTGATGTTACAGCTAATAGTGTCATTTTTTAAGATATTTTAATTCTGTAAACGGGTGCTGTTTTGTTACCGTCTGCAGATGTTTGTATTGCTTTCTGTTTTGTTTGCACCCTTACAGGTGTAAATATACCGAATGTTCAAAATTGATATTAGAGCTAATAATGTCATTTTTGGGATATTTCAATTTTGTATACGGGTACTGTTTTGTAATTGCCTGCAGACGTTTGTACCGCTTTCCATTTTGTTCGTATCTATACAGGTGTAATTATACAAAATTTTTAAAATTGATGTTACAGCTACTAGTGTCAGTTTATGAGATATTTTAATTCTGTAAACGCTGTTTTGTTACCGTCTGCAGACGTTTGTATTGCTTTTCGTTTTGTTTGTATCCTTACAGATGTAAATATACCGAATGTTCAAAATTGATATTAGAGCTAATAATGTCATTTTTGGGATATTTTAATTCTGTAAACGGGCGCTGTTTTGTTACCGTCTGCAGACGTTTGTATTGCTTTCTGTTTTGTTTATACCCTTACAGGTGCAAATATACCGAATGTTCAAAATTGATATTAGAGCTAATAATGTCATTTTTGGGATATTTCAATATTGTATACGGATGCTGTTTTGTAATTGCCTGCAGACGTTTGTACCGCTTTCCATTTCGTTTGTACCGCTACAGGTGTAAATACTGAGTTTTAAAAAGTGATGTTACAGCTAATAGTGTCATTTTTTAAGATATTTTTATTCTGTAACGAATGTTGTTTTGTAATCGTCTGCAGACGTTTGTACCGCTTTTTGTTATGTTTGTATCCCTACAAATAAAAATATATCAAACCTAGGTCGCAGAAGCCCCCCCTCGTTGTCCGCCACCCTGACGTGAGGGGGCTCACCCTTCGCAAGATTTTGCGAAGAGTGCTAAGAACGGACAGTGCCACTAATAATGTCATTTTTGAGATATTTCTATACTGTGAAATATCCGTGAAATCCGGGAAGTTATTAAATAAAGTATTTGTTTGTTTGCAAGAATATTCTGATTATTTTGGAGTACGTGTAAAAAAAGATGTAGATGAGTTATTAAAATTATGTAAAAATGTTGTCGTTGTATGTTCCAAATCGGGCAAATTAACAACGTCATTATACGAACAGTATTTGAAAAATGTTGTTAAACCGTATGTCCGGGATAATTTGTTTTTATTTATTGTTGATTCCTGGGGAGGACAAAAAAACATCCAAACATATAACGAAATATTCCGCAACAAAAATAATAAACCAACATGTAATTTGCAAATTATACCACCAAAATGTACTCCGATTTGTCAGCCATGTGATGTATATTTTTACAGACAAGTAAAAATTATAATTAAAAAAATACAAAATTGTCCAGATGTCATTGCAAGCGACGAAAGCAAACAATTAAATACTCGTACTGATGCAATTCGCATACAATCAATAATTCATTATTTATTATCAGCACCAAAATTTAAAAATATGCTTCAATACGCATGGTATGCTGCAAAGTTAGCTGACAATAGAAACATCTTTTTAAATGTAAATCAAATATGCTTTCCCCCTATTATTGTTAATAAAAAATGCGAATGTGGACAATATAATTCCTTTATAAAATGTTCGTGGTGTGACAAAATTTTATGTTTCAAATGTTTTTATATTGATTTTCATCCACGACATTGCGAAGCAATGGAAATTTTTTATAATATAGACGATTAAAGTTTACATATTTTATTTTGATATAAGTTGCATGAAAAAAATAATCAACTCACATGATTTGTGTTTTTTATTGCGTTCAAACATTTAAAAATGTACTTATTTTTATGTAAAAAAAATAAATAAATAAAAAATAATAAATAAATAATAATATAGTATTTTTTTAATGTCCAATATTGAAAAAAAAAAAAAGGAAGCGAAGCAGTCGTCAGCGGGATTCGAACCTTCGCCGCCGGCGCAAAAAACAATGAACGAGAGCCTTAGTCTTCGCAGCCACGCCGCTCACTCGAAAAGGATCATAGTATCCTTGCTTATGAGAAACGTAGCTGCGTGACTCTAACTTTGTCTCGTAATTTCTACTAAACAAAGGCCCATTGGCGCAAACGCCTTTAGGGTTTTCGTTAGCTAGCTACAAGCTATCGAACGCACCATGACTCGTTGGAAAAGCGATTTTCCAATTGGCGTCATCTCCTTGTCAGTATTCATATAGTAAAGAGCTAAGTGTCCTGTGCGAAGTGTTAGTAGCATAATAGTGAGAAAAAAAAAATGGAAAATGATAATAATTTCGAAGCGATATTAGACGAGTCGTCTGACGAAGATCACGCGCTGTCGGATGACAGTAATTATATTAGTAATTGCAGTGAGGACCTTACGGATATTGACGACAAGGTAGTAGACAATTCACAAATCCTTGCGCTAAACGGACGTACAAAAGTTTGTACAATATACTTTTTTTATTCGACGGGTACTGATCAAGCTCTATGTACTACATGTACGAGTATGATCTCTATTCAAGACTTCGGACACATGTATTCTGTTCGGAAGCATGTGATTCAATTACACGACGCAGTGGAGAGTCGATCGTGCTGCAATTGTAGAAATCCATTGTATATAATAATTCCATGCAATATGTGCCCTATTTGCACACAATAAACTTTGGGAGATTGTGCTGGGACACTTAAAGTGAGAATTCTGAAAGTGAAGATGGCGTCTCAGGAAAGATTGAAGAACATTCCAGTGACTTCGATTGTGCATTATTTAAGAAATCGCGAACTTGATGTGCAAAAACCTCAAGCAAGAGATGTGTTGTAAGTATTTCTTTTTAATTTAAAAATTGTTAAAATAATTAATAAAAATTTTTTTTTTTTCTGTCACAGAAGGGGCCCCTCGCAGTAGTCCCACGGCCGTCGTCTTGCCACCCCCACCATCGTCGGCACAGCCGCCCGACCACCTCACCACCGTTGCCGCCACCACTGCTCAGCCGCTGCTCCTCCGCTTGCCGCCGACGCATTAAAAATTTTTATATATTATAATATTTATATTCTTATCTTTATATTCTTATATTTATATTCTTATCTTTATATTCTTAGTGTTTATATTCTTATCTTTATATTCTTAGTGTTTATATTCTTATCTTTATATTCATATTATATTATTATATTCTTATATTTTAAATTTTAAATTCACATTCATACACACACACACACACACACACAAAATTATAAATATTACGCATACTCATTTTAAGAATAAAAATTATTTTAAATCAGAGCTGTCCACGTTTTGCACTTTTCGGCCAATTTCCGAGGCTCACCGCCTAGCGGCCCCCACTTACGCTCGAGACCTTAGCAACGCGTTACCCGGTTGGCCCGATAACCGTAGTTGCTAAGGTCTCGACCGTAAGTGGGGGCCGCTAGGCGGTGAGCCTCGGAAATCGGCCGAAAAGTGCAAAACGTGGACAGCTCTGTTTTAAATATTAAAAAAAATATATAGTTTATTTTAGAATAATTCCTCTTTCTATCTATATTAAGAATATTATTATAAAAGAATTATTATATTAATATTATTATAAAATAATTATATATTAAAATATTATTAAAAAAAAAATTCTCTCTCGCGTGCGCCTCACGCTATCTCTCTCCTCGCTGCGTCTCACGCTATCTCTCTCTCTCTCTATCTATCTCTCCTCGCTGCGCCTCGCGTCATCTCTCTCTCCTCGCTGCGCCTCACGTCATCTCTCTCTCTCTCCTCGCTACGCCTCGCGTCATCTCTCTCTCATGGTCCCTAGCCTCTCAGTCCCTAGCCTCTCGGTCTCTAGCCTGGCGTTCCCTCTTCCCCGCATGACGTCATCCCCCGCAAGGACCAAGCAACGAGCTACGTATGAGAGCTGGGACTGCTTACGGGTGGGAGAAAGATTGGGAATGGAAATGCATGCAAAGAAATTACATCATAATTTAGACTTAAAAACTCTTTATTCTTCTTTTAAATATTTTTTTTTTTTTTTCTTACATATTATGGATTAAAAAACTAAAGCTGTCAGCTCGCAATCGATGAGCTGATGCTTGTTGAAGGCGTCGCTAGCGCGTATTACATTTGATACTTCTTTAGGATTCGTTACATTGGACGCAATATTTGAAAATTGCGTAAACTTGATATCGACTGTATTGGTAATTTTAACCAATCGGTCAAAAGTTACATCAATGCATGGATCGAGATCGAACATACGGTGTAACGTCGATTCGATCATCATCATGCATACATTTGAAGATTCAAGACTTATTAACTTGGCGTCGTTAATCGTACGAACTCGCACTGTTAACGGTCCAACGCTTATAAAACTGTAGGCATCTTTAAAATCGTTTCGAAGCAGATTCTGAATATTGTGACGTTGCTCGTAGAGTCCTTTCCACGCTTCGAGAGATAGTATCAGTTCCTTTCCTCGATGATCTCCTATGGCGATTTCCACGTAACTCGGTGGATCCACTTTGATACCAATTTCGAGGAATTTAAATTCCGTAGCTGTCAATGCGTATCGTCTGCCTAGTATACGAACCGCACGACGCTCCAACGAAATGCTGTAAAAATGAAATTAGTTTGAAAAATAATACAATTTGTAAAAATATAAAGACATAAAAATAGAAAAATAGAAAAAGTTAAACTTACTCGTCACATTTATTCTCAAACGATGGAGTGTCATCACGACTCGGGACGTAATTATTCACACGTCTGCCGGAGCCACTGCTTCTTTTAGCGTAGTACATATTTCCAGATTTTAAAAGTGAACCACCAGTATGAACGGTTAACGCTACACTGATCGTATAAAATTAAGAATATACGTGACGCTTATTTTAAAAAGTAGTGGGGTAAATATGGTGGGAGATTCTAGAATACTATTGGCGCTATGAAATTTAGGAGAAGGGGAAACGGCGCTCGGATAAAAAGAATTCTTAGAAACGATTCGTGAGGAAAGGATTGGGGAAGGGGAATAAGAGATAAAACACATTAATGTTTAAATATTTTATTTTTCCAAATCTTGCAATTCTTTCTGGCGTTGCGACCACCAGTTAAATATTTTGAATACATTTTGTAATGCGCAATTCTTAACATGTTTTCCACATCGCATAGTGTTTTTAACATCTAGATTATTTAGAGACTCGATATCATCGTAATCAGCATCCAAGATCTCAATAATGAAACCGTTTCCCGCATCATCCAATATATCGGCTAACCATTCTCGCTTCTCAAGTCCTTTTACATATACGAGAATGGATTCTTCTTCTTCTTCATGTGGTCCACCAACGATAGCTGTTGTAATCAAACGCTGAGCCATGCTGTATGGAACGTTTCCATCTTCCCATTGCAATCCATGATGATTTCGAGTCAACCATGAGGCTTGGTGTCTCTCCGATTTTATGAGTACACTCCATGGTACAGGACATGCGAAAAAATAATGTGACAAAATAAATCCTCTTCTCAGGATTGCCGCTTCCTTTACAATGAATTGTTTATTGAGGATAAACCCCTGTAGACCATAAACGTTGGTACGGACATGACGAGATCTCTTTCTCTTCGATGTATCAGTTAAAAAAGAAGAATGACAACCATCTCATAACACTTTGATTTATATTCTGCTATGCTTCCCCCTCTCTCTAAATTGTTGATGCGTTTAAGTGATTTTGCGCACAACATTGGTCAACGGGTTGTACTGGATCACGCGATCGTGTATGATGAGACAGTACGCAGTGGTATTCATCGGCACATTCTCCTTACACTCGAACTCCAATCTCACATCCACGGTTGCGCTCTTGACCGATTCGTTTTGTCGAGAACAATCGATGATCACGAACGGACCGTTACGTAGAAACATTGAGACGGTGAGACTCGGCTCGAGATACTCGTATCCATAATAGTTCTTGCAGAAACGCGCATACGTATCGTACAGAATCGACCATCTGTTTTTATCGAAATCCAGATTCATATCGTCGTACGGATAACATTCCGAGTTCAGATAGAGTTTCACATTGGTCATCTTGCAATCGTCGAATCGACTCATATCTTCAGACATGATGTTTTTCCGACCTGTCTGCAGAGCGAAGATAACATATCGTGGCTTCTCCAGCTGAGTCGCTGTCTTAATGGCCCATGAATGCTTGGTTGTACGCTGCAATAGCGGATACTCATACAGATCCCACGAGCGAAAACCCATGCTGAGGTAATGTCCGCTTTCCAGAGCGCGCAGCATCGACAGCTTCTTAATCTCGCTCAATAACACATGTGGCATTCGCCATTGTATCTTGAATATGTTGATCACAGGCTCCAGCGTCGAATCTCCAACCAGACAATTGTTGTCGTTGCGCGATCGTATTAAGATTAACTCATGACGAGCGTTCATCACCACTCGTCTGTAATCCTCGCAAAATCCCAATAACATGTAGAGCGGTACGCAAAAATTGAAGTTTCCATTTGCAGTAGTCGGATCAGTCCAGCCGGCGTTTCTCATAATCACGCTTCTATCAGATGATATCGTTACATAGTTTTTGAGCAAACTTGTTATTCCCACGTTTCTGTTGCGATCAATCTCCACGCCATCGAGTTCGTATCGAATCTCATCGAACATGAATGCGACACAATTATTTCCCAGTATCACAGCAGATCCTTCGGCTGGTTTATTTATCTTTAGTTCTCCCTTGATGTATAGGAAGCTTTCATACGGCAACGTATACAGATCCTGTTGTTGTATGAGTATTCTTATCTCATCACTGTGTCCGAATGTTGTGTTAGCGAACGGGTTGTACGTGTGAGTCTCGATCTTGACGATGCGATCGTCGAAGATTGGCTCGTCTCCAATGTTGAGGATGTCGGTCATTGTTCAGATGTTTCGCACCGCGAATCCCAAAGATTGTAAAAACGCAACGTTTGATGCGTTCAGTTTCTTTTTCTTAGTGCAACCGGATGATTGGATATTAGTGAATGTCGACGTTGTTGTTCTTGTCGCTGGCTCCGTAAAGATTGTGTTATTTCTCGTGTCTTTCGATCCGTTCAACACGAGCATCTCATACACCACACACGTACGTTATCGCTGTCGTCGTCGTACGTGCAATCTAATGGTGATCTCTTCTCCTCGAAAATCGAGCAATCGTCTGTCCTGGTCGACAACGCGTAACGTTAAATCCTCCGCACGATGATCGGCAGGTAAATGATGTGAGCTGGTGTTTCCGATATCTTATATCCAGGTGGTTCCCTCGGTGAAAATTCATGTATCGTATGAACGAGTTTGCCGTTGCTGTATACGTCGCGGTCACATTACATTCTACGCGGATAATGTTCACGTTGATAATATTAATCGGCATGTCCGACTTGTACCATTTTCGCGGCTGCAGTATACGGTTCGAGAATCCTAGCAGCGATCCAATGTTGTTAGGCTTGCTAAAATTCATTCTGTAGGCGCATTTCATCTCGCTCCTCATCGTATTATAATTAGCGCGGAGCACTATCGGATATTCTCCATCTTCAAAGTCACCGTCCTCATTCGTCCGAATATGCATGGTGTCAGCGTGTTTTTTATCATCGTCACGAACAGCGTGTCGCGGACGTTTTCGTGAAATTGCATGTTTCAAAAACTCATGTATCGCTTGCAGCTCGTACGATCCCTCGGGAATCGTAATTTCCGCGTCATCTTTGCCAAAGTAAAATTTATTATTCGAGGAATTCACGTTCGATATCGTATGATAAGTCTCAAAATCCGCTAGACCTAGCTCGTATTCATCGTCGCTCAAATCTACGGTGGGAAAGTAGTTTACCGCGAGAACACTACTCTTTCCAGTCAGTGTGAATGTCATAGACATGTTGACAAAACTGTTAAACGAATACTGAGTTAAATAGCGTAATGTCAGTCTTTAAATTCATGTGCATCGACCGCTCGGAGAAACTGTAAACACAATTGTCCACAGATGCTTTGATTGTAAGTTTGAACAGGTGTGTAATTGTATTGTATCTTTGTCACATTTAAATATCGCACCAATTCATTCGGTGGTCGAAGATTGCCGAAACTGTAAAATATATAGCGCGATCCCCCCTCTTTGTATACGCTACCCAATGAGTACCCGATCCTTTAGCGTTATCCAAATTTACGATGCCGCTCTCGTTTCGATATATACCACCGATTGGTAATGAATCACGCATGAAAACACCTCTAAAATACGGAATGTGCATACGTTTTGCCAGTTGTAGCAATTGTATGTTGGTAGTTACGCCCTGAGGCATTTTTAGCGTCTCTTTGACGTTTTTTTTTTTTTTTCCCCTTTTTTCTCGTTGAAACTCCTCGTCCGTGTTTGTATGGAGCGAGATACAATCCGTGACCTTCCATGGCGCGATTGTGACGTAGCATCTCTTGCAACTGACGTTGTGCAGCTTTTCCGTCGTTCACCATCTTCGCTACACCAGCCGCTCCACCGACCAGAGATCCGAGCGCACCCAACATTGGTAGAATCGGTAATACACCCCCACGTTTCGCTACCGGAAGTATTCGTTTCTTCGCCATCTTTTTCTTCGTCTTCATCTTTGTCGTCTTCAGGCCCATACCGAACTTCGTCTTGGCTTTCATCGCTGCCCAGACAGCTGTGGCGGCGGCTCTCTCACCGAGAGTCGAATCTCTCGCAACGATGCGAGTTTGCGCTTCTTTGGCGAGTATCCTATCTGCCGCGTGTCTCTCGATGAGATCGTTGCTTCGAGAGTACGCTATATCGTGTTCACGGCACGCCGCGTCCAATGGGTTGATACCTCGATCGCCTCTGGCTAATCGCTTTTGTAGTCGCGTGCCCGGACCGCAAAACTGATAGCCGGGGATATGGAATTCGATCGGAAGTGCATTTATCGCCTGATTTAATAGGCTTCTACCTATTTTCGTTGACATTCGCTGCAATCTTTTATCATCGGTGCTGGACCGTCAATGTGCGTTCGCTGCCACGGTCGATTGTAATGTTCGAAACAGCGGCGATAAGTTTGAACCTCCAAATCCGCCTTTATATGTTCCGGAAGCTTGTCCCACACGCAGTGAACGTAATTGCCGCACATTCGCAATAAAACTGTTTTCGACACAAATTGTAGCTGTTCGGCGCTCAAATTACAAATATCGTAAGGGCTTGATAGCAAGACAAACATTTTTTCGTTACTGAGCAATTCGCAGTTCCGCGCAGCTATAAATAGGCAGACGTTCGATCCAGTCAGGAGTGTGAACATGAATTTCGTGCGACAACCTTTCGCGATACGCGTGACGAATTACGACGCCAGATTACGATCGATGGGGGACAACGCGGAGATGCGTAGACACGGTACGATACTGCCGACTACTATACGCGCAATCGTTTGCGGCCCCTCGAATTGCGGTAAAACTAACGTGTTGATTAGTTTGATAGAAAGCCCGCACGGCGTCCGCTTTGAAAACGTGTACGTGTACTCAAAGTCGCTGCAACAGCTAAAATATCGGTATCTGGAGAATTTGTTGACGTCGATCGATGAAATCGGCTATTTTACATTCTCCAATAACAGTGACGTCATTCCACCGAGCGAAGCATGTCCAAACTCGATTTTCGTTTTCGATGACGTGGCGTGTGACAAACAAAATACGATAAGAGAGTACTTTTCAATGGGACGCCACTCGAACGTCGACTGCTTCTATCTCTGTCAGACATACGCAAGAATACCGAAACATCTTATACGCGACAACGCAAACCTGCTAATCATGTTTAAACAGGACGGTACCAACTTGAAACATGTGTACAACGATCACGTGAATACCGACATGTCATATGAGGATTTCAGTGAATTATGTCGTACTTGTTGGCAGCAAAAGTATGGATTTCTAGTGATAGATAAGGATAGCTCGCTTACGAACGGTCGATACAGAAACGGATTTAACGTGTTCGCGATACCGCAAAACAATTAGTCGTTGCCGATGTTCTGTCGAGAGAGGTGAAACACGAGCGTTCGACACTCTACCGACATGGCTGAGAACGATAATATTCGCGAACGTGAAAAGATAGCGAAGGAGATTGCGAAAACGAGTGAAGCAATCCGCAAGAAACATCGCGCTTTGAAGACCGGTAAGATCGATGACGATATCGCGGTCAAGACCCATTTTAGACCTATTATTGAGCCGCTACAAAAGATTATCGACAACTCGATCGCGATGAAAAACGAGCCGGAAAGTACCGCAAAGATTAAAATCTTACCCATCAAGCGGTACAAGGAGGAGGAGGAGGAGGAGGAGGAAGAGGAGAAGGATGATGCGACACCGAAAAAGAGGAAACGGTCAAACCCGAATCGCTCATCGACACCGCGTACATCGAATGCTTTATTGGATGAACTGATGATAAGCTCTACACCGTTCGCGACAACGAGAATCGTACAACCTATGATAACACTAGCAAACGAAAATGTTTTCGAAACCTCGGGCAGCACGCTCGAAACATCGTTTGTTCGAAACACATTACAAACGCTGGAAGATCAAGAAATGTTGCGACAGCACTTGGGACCACTGGGACAAGAGTACATGAGCACTCTCCTCGGTGGCGACAAAGAAAGGAAAATCGATCACGTGTACGGTGTCTATTTCGACAAGGATGAAATGCGTCTCGGTAACAAACGATTCGACATTGACAAACATGACTCTATAATTATAGACGAAGTGAAGTACATTGGTACACCAGGATTATACGAATTGATCTTCAAGAGAATTCCCGATGATGACATTTACACGGAGGATGATATGTATAAGTACAAGAGCATATTATTGGCGACGAACGCACATAAACGCAATTATGACACACAAGGCCAATTACGAAGCAACAGGGGATACAAGTACAAACATATAATCGCACCATTGATATCGATTGAAAAGAAAAAATCTGGAAAGGGAGTATTCATGCCTCACGCGATGGCACTAACCGACAATAAAATCGATTACATACACTGGGATGACCCCAACGAGCTAGTGGATCGGGTACGATTGCTGGACGCTTCGCGCCGAGCTGGCCACAACGCTCACGACAATGAAATCCTGTCGATCATCGAGGAACTTCGCGAAGCAGGCATTATTATAAATTGAATGGTGTCGACAAATCTAATCAGTCGATCAGCGTCACTTGTATCGGGAGAAAAAAAAAAATGCCTATCAACAAATTTGGATTATTCGAACCAAGAAATGATGCAACCGGCACAAGCGATCATTGGGATAGATTGATGAAAAGTTACGTGCGCGGAAACGCTGTGTCGTGTCGCTACAGACTATGATGCAAGATCGCGCAAGATTCGTCGTGTAGCGCAACCTGAAGCTGACACCGATGCCGTCAACAAACTGTATGTGGAATCCTGCGTTAAAAGATTGATGAATCAACAGAAAGAATCAGATGAGAAGCTGACTTCGTTCGAGAAGGATGTGCGGGCAATACAGATTGTGATAAACGAACTTCAACGCGCGGCTAACGCTAACTCAGAAACGGCTATCAACTTGAATGAAAAGCAGTGAACGGGTTAGGAGCGGCTATCGAACGGTTATCGAACGGCTACGAACAATTATCGAACGGCTACGAAGGATTATCGAACTGCTATCTAACTACAATGAGTGGTAGTGGTAGTGAACGGCCTAGCAACAGCTGCGAACGAGGGTACGAACAACTCAAGCAGGGTTGCGAACGAGGCTACGAACAAGTCATTAAAGACTACATACAAGGCTACAAACAACTTAAGCAGGGCTGCGAACGGGTCAGTAACGGCTGCGAACGGGTCAGGAGAGGCTACGAACGGGTTAGAAACGACTGTGAACAAGGCTGCGAACGAATCAAGAACGATTTTCGAATGGGTCAAGAACGGAAGTAAACAACGCAAGAACGGCTCAAGAACGGCTCAAGAACGGCTCAAGAACGGATCAAGAACGGCTACGAACGGGTTAGAAACGGCTACGAACGGGTCAAGAACGGAAATGAGCGTTAAAACAAGCAGCGACAAACGGCGATCGAGAAAAACCGACGAAGCGATGAAACAACATAGTTTGGAGAGACGGCAGTTGGTGAACGAAGTGCACGCGCCGGCGAGAAAAAATTTTCCCCGAAGACACGTCATAGTGCGGGGATACGATGATCTGTGGCAAGCCGACATCGTCGAGATGCGTCCGTATTCTCGTTTCAACAAAGGTTATCACTACATACTCACCATCATCGATGTGTTGAGCAAGTACGCGTGGGCCATACCACTCAAGAGTAAAGGTGGAAGCGAGACGGCTGACGCTATCGCCGAGATAATTCGAGATAGCAAGAGATCCCCGAGAAATATGCAAACCGATATGGGGAAAGAATTTTATAACGCCGACGTGCAACGGCTTATACGGAAACATAACATCAATCACTATTCTACATATTCGGTATTGAAGGCATCGGTCGTCGAGCGATTCAATCGCATGCTGAAGAACGACATGTGGAAGATGCTTACGCTGAATGGAACTTACAAGTGGATCGACGCGTTGCCGCGGCTCGTATCGGATTATAACGCGCGCAAGCACCGAACAATCAGCATGCGACCCGTCGACGTCACCCCCGCGATCGCTGATAAACTTTTAAAAACAGTATATAGTAACATAAAGATTGCCGCTCCGGCGAAATTCAAAGTAGGTGACCCGGTACGCGTTAGCAAGTACAAGAAACTTTTCGAGAAGAGTTACACGCCAAATTGGACGACGGAAGTTTTTAAGATTGTTAAAGTGCAGCATACTAATCCCGTAACCTATCTACTCGAGGACTATCGCAAAACATCTGTCGCTGGAGCGTTTTACGAGCACGAGTTGCATAGCGCGAATTATCCGGACGTATATCTCGTGGAGAAAGTACTGCGCAGGAGGGGTGACGAGGTTTACGTGAAATGGCTGGGATTTGACAATTCGCACAACTCTTGGATACATAAGGATAATACAATTTAATTCATACAAACTGTATGGCAATTCCAAATCACTTGTTTAAATCTATCCTTGGAATGATGACAATTTGTCCTCGAGCAGGACCAGTTAGAACCTCCGCATAAATTAGATTATTTTTCAAATTAGTTACAATAAATCTTGTTCCATTACAAAGTCCTTTCTTAGTATTTAAATTTCTTAATAGGATTATTATAGCACTGACTTTTATTTTAAGTCGATGAACTGGCATTCCAGAAGGTGTCAGAGAGTTCAAAAACTCTGTTGGAAAATTTAATTGCTCCTGTGGATCATCACTTACAATAAAGTCAATTGAGAGATATTCCTTTTCCTCTCCTTCCATTTGACAAGGATTGTGTCATTAATTTTAAAAGTATCCTCATTTTTAGGACAAAGTATCGCTCGATCTGGATTTTCTCTAATCCGTTCCATGGTGATTCTATCACCAAAAATTTCATTAATAAGAGATTCTTTTGATATAAAATCTTTGGGGATTTCAATT
This sequence comes from Prenolepis imparis, assembly GCF_030444845.1. NCBI lineage: Eukaryota > Metazoa > Arthropoda > Insecta > Hymenoptera > Formicidae > Prenolepis > Prenolepis imparis. The sequence continues at coordinate 40,140 of NW_028141179.1, read as the reverse complement.
GTATCGAGATGTAGTCCATCCTTATTTGATAATTTATCATCTCCGAGTTGCATTAGCCAATTTGAAAATTCTTTTTCTTCCGCAATTCTCATATTTTGTTTTAATTTAACTTGAGTTACGTTCCTCCATATAGGATTGTATTTTACAATCGATTCATTTATAGCTGCTTTTTGTGCATGAGGCACTACTGGGAGATTTTGTCTGAAATCTCCTGCAAATAAAATTACTTTTCCTCCAAATGGTCGAGGATTCTTCATCAAATCCTTTAAAAGTTTATCAACTGCTGTTAAAGCATGTCCAACAGTCATGCTCACTTCATCCCATATGATTAATTTGGCATTAATCAATTCTCGTGCACCTTGAGAATTTCCTCTAATATTTGATTTAGCTCCATCATCAATTGGGATTGAAAGCTTAAACAGAGAGTGATAAGTTCTTCCTCCTTTCAGAAGTGTGGCTGCAATTCCAGTTGAAGCACATGGAAGAATTATTTCGTTTCTTCCTCGAATAACACTTAAAAATGTGTTAAATAGGTATGTTTTACCACTTCCTGCAAACCCGTCAATAAAAAATAACCTCTGAGTTTCATTTTCATTTTCAATTGCTCGCATGACTATATCGTACACGTGCTTTTGCTCAGCATTTAGTGTCGATAATAAATAATCACCACGTATTCTTTCTTCATCCACATTATACTCTGTTACGTAAATATTTATTGGAGTTGTATTTGGCAATTGGAAGTTCTCACAGCTTTGTTATTCATTCTATGATTTACAGCTTCTTCTGTATCTAAAAAGTAAAGCTGTGCAAATCGCGGAGCTTGCCCATCCGCTGGGCGCATTGCTGTTGAAGTTAAATGATGATATTGCCCATGAATCTTTAAGCAATAAGGAGCATTGTTCACAACATCCAATGGATTTCTATTTCCCGGCGCACCCATTGAAGCCATAGCTAAAGCGCTGTTATATGAACGAATATTATTCATAAAATTTTTTGATTTATAATCATTTCCATTATATAATTTTTTAAGAAAATCAGGACATATTATTGGCTTTAATTGAAGCTTGCCTTTTTGACAACAATATGTGAATTTTCCATCTTTAGATTTTTCACATGCAAAGTTTAATGATTTGCAAAATTGGCATTCTACATTCATTTGGCCAAGTGTATAAACTGGCACATTTATTTCATGGTCCTTGGCAATTAGCGCAATGTAATGATTTAATTGTTTAGCTTTTTGTCTTCCTTGAGCATGTCTCTGGGCATCAGCTTCAAGTTGTTGAGACCTTGCGTCATCATTTTCGTCGGCCCTCTGCTGAGCATGTCTCTGGGCATCAGCTTCGAGTCGTTGAGACTTTGCGTCATCATTTTCGTGGGTCCTTTGCTGAGCATGTCTCTGAGCATCAGCTTCGAGTCGTTGAGACCTTGCGTTATCATTTTCATTGATACTCTCCTGAGAATTTCTTTGAACATTAGCTTCAAGTCGTTGAGACCTTTCCTCAAAACTCTCAATTATTCGTATTTGTCGTAAGCGCTTGCTTTCGCGACTCACTTTATGCAAATTTCCGCCTTTTCTCTTTTGAGGCATACTTGTCTACGTCGTATACGACGTATACGTAGGTATATTATACGAATTGTTAAATAACAATAGAGTATTTTTTAAATATGTATAATAGTAATTTTTGAATATATGTTCTCAAATATATGTTATTGCCTAATTTTATATAAAAAAATTATATCTATCTATATAGAGCTATATAAGTGCCGTAATAATCTATATATATATTATTCTATATATATAAAATATTATTTGTCTTTCTGTATGACCAAGAATTATTTATTCATTAGTTCATCGATTTTCTTGAATCTTTTCTTTTTCGTGCTTATTATGTTTTATATTAATTCTTTATATAGGCGCACCGCAGCCTTTTTTTATATGCGCACAACAACCTTTTTTTATAAACGCACAGCAGCCTCTTTTTATAGGCGCACATCAGCCTCTTTTTATAGGCGCACAGCAGCCTCTCTTTATAGGCGCACAGCAGCCTTTTTTTATAGGCGCACAGCAGCCTTTTTTATAGGCGCACAGCAGCCTTTTTTTACAGGGGCACAGCAGCCTTTTTTTACAGGCGCACAGCAGCCTTTTTTATAGGCGTACAGCAGCCTTTTTTTACAGGCGCACAGCAGCCTTTTTATATAATTCTATATATTTTTCTATCTATCTATATCTATTTTATATAATTTTATAATATAGATTTTTATATAATTTATATAAATTTTTTTTATATAATTTTTATATAATTGAATTTTTAATATCTTAGAAATCTTTTTTTCATATAAGAAAAATATAATAAAAGTGTAATTATTAAATAATATTAATTACAAATATTTAAACACAATTATTACAAATTTCTATATATATAAATATGTAAAATATCTACCGTTTCTCCCTTCACTCTCCCTCTTCAACGTTATAACTTCGTCTATTACTATTTCCTTTCTCGTAAAATTTTACACCTTCGACTCCTTCTTTGTTGTGCGGATTTTATTTATTATAACATTTTCTATTTTATTTGACCTATCCATTATGACATTTAACGTAATTTAATTTGAAACCAGCAATTTATTATAGATAAATTTATTAAATGACTCACGTTAAAAAATCGAAACTCATCCCTAAGGTGTGATTTTTACAAAATTACACCAAGAAGTAATTTTTGAAAAATTTGTGTATGTGTTTTTGCATATGTGTGCAATTCGTGTAAATAAACCTTTAATTTGTATGCCTTGACTATAGTAACATTTATCTTCAATATTATTATTTTATGCGTACCACATTTCTTTCAACTGTTCTTTGTAGTTAATGTCACACATCTCTAATTACTACGTATAATTGTATAAATCGGCTTCTAATTAATCAAGATGTCTAAAGAGATAAACGAAAATGCGTGCAACACCAGTGAGCATAATGTAAGTAAATTTTAATTTCAAAGAGAGACAGAGAGAGATAAATAGATAGATAGATAGAGAGAGAGAGAGAGAGAGAGAGAGAGAGAGAAAGAGAGAAAGAGAGAAAAAGATAATATGGTTAGGTTAGATATATATCTTCTTTCCCTTTAGCCTCCTTCTTCCTCTCTCTCTCTCCCGCCACAAAACATAACAAAAATTTATTTACATAAATAAATAATTATTTATTTATGTAAATAAATTATTATTAATATTATTAATATTATTTTTTTATTATTAATTTATTATTAAATAAATATTTTATTGTTATTAATATTATAAATATTATTTTTTTTATTATTTATTTATTAGTTTTTTAGTTTTATTATTGTTTGTTATTTTTATTATTTATGATGTTAGTTTATTAATTTTTTTAAATTAAGTTTTGTAAACTATAATTTTTACATATAATATTACTGTTATTGTTACGTATCCCATATTGCAAATTGTAGAAAATTTAATTATTAATATTATATTTGGGCATATCTCAAACAAAAGTTGTAATATTTATTCTATTAATTTTGAAAAAATAATTAAATTAGCGTATAGAAATTTAAAAAGCAGCGAATTTTATTAAATAATAATTAACAAATAAAAATTTTTAATATATAATTTTTATTAAATATCAAATTCTTCTAATGGCATTATTAATACATGATCTAGCCCATCTTCAAGTACTGAAATTTTTTATTTATATATATAGATTAGGTTATATCTTTATATATATGTAATAATATTAATTTAAATAAAACGATTGACAAATTTATAAAAAAATATTTTATTTAAATAAATTAATTATTGTTTATATTTTTACCATTTTGAAATTCTTCAATTTCTGTTGATATATTTAATTGATTCATCGTTATATTTTTAATTTCAAATCCATTTGTTTTATTTATCAGAACATTTTCTATTTCTTTCGGTATATTATTTTCTTCCACAATTGAATTTTCAAATTCATTTGTATTTATTTGATCATCTTCAATTACTGAAATTTTTTAATTAAAAAATATATTAGATTATATGTTAATGTGATAATATATTAATTTAAATAAAACAATTAACAAATTAAAAAAAAAATATTATTTTATTTAAATAAATTAATTATTATTTATATTTACCATTTAGAAATTCTTCAATTTCTTTTTCTATTTCTTTCGGTATATTATTTTCTTCCATGATTGTATTTTCAAATTGATTTGTATTCGTTTGATCAATGATGACATTTAATATGTGAAACCAGCTACTTATATACAGGGTGTTCGGGAACTCCGGTGCCAACCGTTGAGGGGTTGTAGGGTAGGTGAAAATATGCAACTTTTATTAATAAACATGTAGTCTCCGACGACGCCTGTCAACGATGCACGACTGCAAAGCAGAGATGGCGCTCCGCGCTCAGCGGCGCCTGCGCACACATACGAGGCTCTTTCCTTGTGTTCGTGGTGGCAGCGTCTCGAAACTGGCATCTCTGCGACGCAAAGCAGCGAACGCCTAGTCCACACTGATCTCAGTTCAGCGTTTTGTTTCGGAAATTAAATCGACATGTTTACATTTGCGGAGATGACAGACATGCATCTTGTGTTCGGTGAGGCTCGCTGCAATACAAGACTTGCTGAAAGGATCTACCGTGAGAGATTTCCTAATCGGCGACACCCCTGTCGGAAAACATTTGCAGCCATCGATCGTCGCTTGCGGGAACTGGGAACGATGACGGTGAACAGATTAGACACCGGAGCAAGAAGACTTGTCCGGACTGTTGATTTTGAGGAGGATATTCTGGAAAGATTTGAAAATGAACCGTCCACTAGCACTCGCGCCATCGGCCATGCTATGGGAGTCGCCCACAATACTGTCTGGAAAGTCGTACACGAACAACAATTACACCCCTACCATCTACAGAAGGTGCAAGCAATGGGCCCAGCTGACTTCCCGCTTCGTGTGAATTTCTGTCAGTGGTACCTTAATCGCCTCGTAGACAATCCACATTTTGGTAGCATGGTTTTGTTCTCTGACGAAGCGCAAGTCACAAAGGATGGCCTCTTCAACAGCCGTAACAGCCATCTTTGGAATGACGAGAATCCTCACGCGAAACACATCAGGACCCATCAGCAACGGTTTTCTGTAAACATTTGGGCTGCAATCTTAGGTGATCAATTGATCGGCCCGTTCGTGTTGCCACCTCGCCTGAACGGGAACAATTACTTGCAGTTCCTCCGCGAAATCCTGCCTGAGTTAATCGAAGATGTGATGTTGTTTGTACGTAATCAGATGTGGTATCAGCACGATGGTGCGCCGGCCCATTTCTCCCGAGCAGTGCGGGACTATCTTGATCAAACCTACCCTGGTCGCTGGATAGGCAAAGGAGGTCCAGTTGCATGGCCACCTCGCTCCCCAGACTTGACTTCTCTGGATTTTTTCCTTTGGGGTCATGTAAAGAGCCTAGTGTACGCCACTCCTGTAGAAACAGTAGAGGACCTGACTGCGAGGATCTTCAATGCTTGTGAGGTCGTCCAGCATACACCAGGCATTTTCGAACGAGTTCGGCAAAGTATGGTGCGGCGGTGTAATGCCTGCATTGAATTAGGAGGTCGCCATTTCGAGCATCTTTTGTGATTGCATTTTTTGTGAAGGAAAAATAATAAAGTTACTGGCGTCGACAGGCGTCGTCGGAGACCACATGTTTATTAATGAAAGTTGCATATTCATGTATTTCATGTATTTCATGTATTTAATAAAATTTTATATTTCAATGTTTTGGAAAATTCTAAACACAATGATGTAGAAATCTTCAAAAAAATATACATATTTTTTTAAAATTAAAATTTTATAAAAATCAAAATTTTTCATCGATCATCGCAAACATAATAATTTTAAATATTTTGATACCAATTTGGTGAAAATCAGTCCATAAATGCGGGCGCGCGTGGGTGGGTGTGTGATTTGGGGTTTTAAACTTTAAAAAACCATCATTTTCGCCATTCCCGAAAAAATTTAAAAATTTTGGTACCAATTTCTATAAAATCGGTCAACAAATATATGAGTTGATGGATGGGTGCATTTGAGCAAAACTTAAAAAAACCACATAATAGCCATCCTCGAAAAATTTGGAAAATTTTCTTAACAATTTCTATAAAATCAGTAAATATATTTTTGAATGCGTGGGTAGATGCGTGAGTGGGTTGATCGTAGTATAAAAATTTAAAAAAAACAGTAGTCAGCCCCAAAAATTTTTAAAAAATTTAATATCAATTTTGATAAAATCGGTCAACAAATATATGAATTGATGGATTGCTGCGTGGGTGAATGAGTGGGGATATAAAACTTAAAAGAACCACAAAGGTACTTATATATATATAGATTATATAAAAATCTGTCAATGAACATGTGAATACACCAATTTCGAGAAAATCTGTCAACAAATATATGAATTGATGAATTGCTGCGTGGGTGGATGAGTAGGGATATAAAACTTAAAAAAAACCACAAAGGTACTTTATATATAGATTATATAAAAATCTGTCAATGAATATGTGAATACGTGGATGGGTGCGTGGGTGGGTGAGGCAAAAGTTAAAAAAAACAACATAGTAGCCATCCCCGAAAAATTTGCGAAATTTTGGTACCAATTCCGTGAAAATCGGTCAATAAATGCGTGAATGCGTGGATGGGTGTACGTGGGTGGGTGTAAACTTAAAAAAACCTTTAAAAAACCACAAATTAACGATCCTCGAAAAATTTGCAAAATTGTGGTACCAATTTCGTGAAAATCGGTCAATAAATGCGTGAATGCGTGGGTGGGTGTGCGTGGGTGGGTAGAAACTAAAAAAAAACCACATTAGTAGCAATCCCCGAAAAATTTGCAACACTTTGGTACCAATTTCGAGAAGATCGGTCCACAAATGTGGAAGTAGTTCGCGGTCAGACAGACAGACGGACGGAACTTATATATATAGATGGATGGGTGCATTTGAGCAAAACTTAAAAAAACCACATAATAGCCATCCTCCAAAAATTTTGGAAAATTTTCTTAACAATTTCTATAAAATCAGTAAATATATTTTTGAATGCGTGGGTAGATGCGTGGGTGGGTTGATCGTAGTATAAAAATTTTAAAAAAACAGTAGTCAGCCCCAAAAATTTTTAAAAAATTTAATATCAATTTTGATAAAATCGGTCAACAAATATATGAATTGATGGATTGCTGCGTGGGTGGATGAATGGGGATATAAAACTTAAAAAAAAACCACAAAGGTACTTATATATATAGATAGATTATATAAAAATCTGTCAATGAACATGTGAATACACCAATTTCGAGAAAATCTGTCAACAAATATATGAATTGATGAACTGCTGCGTGGGTGGATGAATGGGGATATAAAACTTAAAAAAAAACCACAAAGGTACTTTATATATAGATTATATAAAAATCTGTCAATGAATATGTGAATATGTGGGTGGGTGCGTGGGTGGGTGAGTGGGTGGGCAAAAGTTAAAAAAAACAACATAGTAGCCATCCCCGAAAAATTTGCGAAATTTTGGTACCAATTTCGTGAAAATCGGTCAATAAATGCGTGAATGCGTGGGTGGGTGTGCGTGGGTGGGTAGAAACTAAAAAAAACCACATTAGTAGCAATCCCCGAAAAATTTGCAACACTTTGGTACCAATTTCGAGAAAATCGGTCCACAAATGTGAAAGTAGTTCGCGGTCAGACAGACAGACGGACGGAACTTATATAGATAGATGTACGCGGTGCTCTCCATGCCGCTCACTCGTGACGGAAAAGATAAGCTCGTTTAACGTTCGAGGATCAAACTATGATTTACGTCGCAATGTTCTACGCTCGCAGTAGACACAAGGAGGCAATATTATAGGGAGGATAAAAGAAAATGTTCTGATTGAAGATAGAAACAATTTCATTTATTATTGATAATAATTTTTGTTTTTTATAAAATTAAGATTCTCGTTTTAGCAAAATAATACGAACAATTTCATTAAATCGAAGCGAAAGTAATTCTACAAATACAATGTCAAAGTAAACGTCTAAAAATGTTAAGTCATTTATTTGCGTTTGTACATTACGTGCAATTTCCTGATAATTGCCTTTGACAGTAAGTTTTATAATTTCACGATCAATGTAAGACAAGGGAAGTTTTAATTCTATTTCGTTAATTAAATATCTTGCAGTTACATTAACAGTATCGACTATAGAAACTAACTGCGTCAAATGCGCATCCACGCATTTTCTAATATTTTCCAAGCCTAGGAAAGTAGTTTTCTGCATCACTATCGCAACGGAGTAAGTTTTTCGTTTCTTCAACGCCGGCTGCGATTCTTCTTCCACCTTATCATTCGCAACATAATCCTTGTTTTCCTTGTATGTCACTAGTACAGCCCTCGCTCCGTAAGCAGTAGTGAAGTTGATCGAAATATTCTCGATAATAATGGGATCAGGTTTAATCTTTTGAGTCTCATTCAAGTATAGATTCATATGCTCCATATTGGCTTGAAACTTCTGCCACGTGTCGACGTCGAAGCAAATTCCATCGGCATAATTGCCTGATAATTTAACAATCGGTACGAAGCCACTGCCGTCGTTCCTCGATTGCAAACCAATGTGTATCTTCTTAGTGTGCGAAGAATTAAGTCCATACGTTGTAGATAACAATAAATAACGTTGCTCATTTCTTCCAGCGTTATCGATGTCGATGTTGTCGTTATTATCCGTCTTGCGAATATTGCGATCGCGTTCAGATTTAAAATTAGTTACTTCCTTACGTGTGGCCATTGTTTTCACTTGTAAAATCACACGAATAGTCACGACACGCAGCAAAATGGCGAAATCACGTGGAATTCTTTCTTCGTAGCACAAACTTATGTTTTCGTATGCTCGAATTCGAATGAATACGGAAGAGCGATTTGTCGACGTGCTTATATTGCCAATCTCCCTCTCTCGCAAAAATTTAAAAAATCAAAGTGGGGAAGACAATTTATATGTGAAAAATCAGGATTTTTCATGTTCAGTCCTGTGTAAATAAAAAACTTCTAGAAACATTTAGAAATTTCTAGAGATGAGATTTGAGATCGCGTAACACGAGAGAAGAGGACAACAAATTTGTGTACGTAAGTGAATAAACGGAAAATTAATTTTTTATGTAAAATCGAATTATGTTTAAACAAAAAGAAAACTCGTGAGAGATTATATTTGATTTGAAAATATTTTTTGCTCTAAAATATAGTAATAAGGATTTGCGAATTCAAAAACGCCGGATTAGGTCGAAGAATAGCGTGTAATAATCCTCTGTAATAAACCCTGTAATAAAAAGTAAAATAAATGTTTGCGGACAAGAAAAAGCAAGATCGGCGATTTAGACCTCGTAACATTATATGATGGGATAAAAAAAAAGCAGGCTTATACTCTATACAACTATTTTTTGTATCTGAAGAAATAAGAGAAAATGATTTTATGATTTTCCCCGACCCGGCTAGGAAAATAGTTGTAAAACTCAAACACCATCTAGAATATTCGTCGGAAAGAAAATCGACGTTTGCCAATTAAATAACTAAAAATCTTTTCAGCCACGCCTAGTTGTTAAGAAAAGCACCATTCGATAGGTAAGTAAAGTAGACTAAGAAATGTGCGTATGCTCTATGACCGCCTCCTTTTCGAAAAACAAAATAAGCGCTAGCGGGAGAATTGAAAATTTTTCCGAAACTCCCACTCTTTTAAAATATAAACGAAAAAAATGTTGAATTTTTCGACGCCTTCATTCTTTTGGTGGGCGTGGATATAAAGTATAAATTCTCCGAAGCGTAATAGAAAATCCGCATTTTGAGTTTGACATCGTCCTAGCTACTCAGTCTCGTGGACGTACACGTTTCGACGTATCGCGTTAGTGTTGTGAGTGCAAACGTTAAGTGCAAATAAAAAATGGCAGCTCAGAAAAAGTTAATTTCTGAATGCATAACTTTGGCCGCGAATTTGTCGCCGACGATAAATGCCGCGTCGTATTTATCACGGCTGATGGAAGAGCCGTGTAATAATTATAATATTTTTAGAAAATTCGCGGGCTTGATCTCCAATTCGTTACTTGGAGTATTATATAGATTGGGGCATTTCGGCGGCGATAGAGAATTATTAAACGCCGCCGCTGAAATAATATTAATGCGTGAGGCTTTTCAACACGAAGAAGAGGATGTAGGTGGATATGCAGCCTATCTACTGGCGGATTATCAAAGAAAACAATTAACAGGTAATTATTTTATTCCTTTCGATGAGAAAAAATATGAAACAGTAATTATATTATAAGCCTAAATTTTTAATCGTTATTAATTATTCGTAGCGAGGAACACTCCTGTAAAATTAGCGACAGTACACCCCACCCGAAGGCGTAGAGCGGAAGAAGAGCCCGAGGCAGGACCTTCGCGTAAGTTTACAAACGTTAAACATATATAATAATTATTCGTAAAATTACAGTTACTGATAAAAAATTAAATATTTTCAGGAAGAGCACGAATACACCCGCCGGAAAACTTGCCGATTGCTGTTATCGATATATCTGGTAAGTTAACATTTTTTAAAAATAATAAAATATTTTTTTAAATATAAAAAATTAGTAATCTTAATATAATATATAAATATATTATTTTAGATGACGAAGATGATATTATTAATAATAATAATAATGTCGACGACGATGACGCCGCTTCTATAACTGCTGTGAGCTCAGCGGATAGCGAGGTTGTATACACAAGGTAAGACGATATTTAGAAAATATAAGTTTACATAGCTCTGCAAAAATTTAAATACAAAGCAATATAAAACTTTTAAATTATATATTATATATTATTTTTATAACAAAATTTCAAATGTTAAAATAGTAGAAATGGAGCGGGAAGAGGAACCGGAGGAATACGAGCACCAAGACGAGGAGGAGGAAGAGGAAAATTATGAAGAGGAAGAACAAATGGAGGAAGAAAATTACGAGGAGGACGAAGAAGATGAATACGATCCTTGTGTAGAAGGTAACGGAGTTATTTTACTTTTTTCAAATTTTTATGTTCGAATTTAATCTTAAACGGATTTAAATTTTTAGCAATTCGTCGCTTGTCGGTTAACTATTCTCCGGAATATTAGCGGCGGGGAGCGGGAAGCGTTGCTCGAGATACACCGATTACCACCAAAAGGTGAGTTATCTCGTTGTATTATAACGCTAGCAGTTGCGCGAAGATTAAATTCGAGCATAAAAGAAAAGAAAATATCTTAGTATTTTATATAATGTATATTCGATTTAACAATTTTCTTTTTTTAATAGTACAAAGTGATGGAGGTGGTAGAGGAAGTGAGCAAAGCGACGCGCCTGAGAGAGTATTATTATCGCACTCGCAGAATAATGGAGAAGAAATCGCGAGGAAAGAGCATGAACAGGATAATATTTCGTCGGAGGCGGAAGAGAGTGATGAGGAGGTGGAAGAGGAGCAGCATAGACAATCGCAACAGCAGGCGCGACAACAGCAACATCAGGTTAGCGATAATTTTAATTATATAACTTTGCTTAGGGAAAATGCGCGTCGATTTAGAAGATTCGGGGTAATCGGCAGAGAAGCGAGTTTCGCGATACGTCCGCTACCCGAAGGCGGGGATATTTATCGTTCCTTAGAACGCGTTTCGAGAAATTCACGCGTATGCGACAAATTCGAGTGAACCGAGCGATTATGTTGGATTATCGTTCGATTCGCCGAATTTATCGCACGGTCCCGCGGGTTTATCTTTTCGTCCGGTGCGCGACTTGTCTCACGAGGATATTTAGGGTCTCGTGAGCGCGGTAGCGCAGAGCGCGGGAGGACTCGATATCGCCGAACAATTTAATGTAAGTAGGTATACTATGAGAGTTCTAACCCATGGGGCTCTGAGGGGGGTGCGGGGCGCGGGGGGTTCTCCGTGGCGAGGGGTATGACATCACGCGGGGTGGGGGTATCTCGTGGGCGCGGGGGCTGACGTCACGCGGGTGGAGGGGGATGTTTCGACAAAGGAGGGGGAGTTTTCTGAGTGCAATATTTATAGATGGTATCTTTACGACTTTTTTATGAGGGGTCTTAGACATTTTCCCAAAAAGAACAAGCGCCGATGATTAACAATTTTGTACCCTCGTTAATATAATTTTATTACGGAAGCGCCGATGTCCGGCTGCTCGTCAACGGAGCGTTCTAGAGTTCATTAAAACTATGTTTTTCATTTTATGGACATTTTATCATTAGGAAAGGAATGAAGATTTTAAGCCGACGCTGCGACGAACATGTCTAAACGTGATTTAATAGGCCTCTACCTATTTGCGTTGACGTTCGGCAGCTTGTACCCTCGCGGAAAATCTCCCATAAAAACGAGAGCGAAACATCTTCCTTAATATTTTTTAAGGAAGAATGCAACGTATCGGCGCCAACGTTCGGCAGCTTGTGTCCTTACTCCTCTATCCATAAAACCGATATCTCGGGAAACTATCTTTTGAGATACGCCAAATGTTAGAAAAGAAGATAGAATTAGGTGAAATATATATAAGGAGGATGAGAGCGCGTCAAACCATAGTACGATTTGAAAGCGCATAGATGCAGCGGTGAAAAAAGTTTAGTGGTTACTTTCTTGTATTAGAAGTGTTAGTGGTATAATAGTGAATAAAAGAAATAATGGAAAACATCGAGCAGAACGAACGCGACCTGTTGGAGCGGTCCCGCCAAGTCACCACCTTGGGCGAATATTTTGAATGGGCGCTGCTCTGCGAGGAATTTATCAATTTGCTCGAAGAACGCAGTCGTGTCAAGCGTCCGCGACTCTCGATTGGATATAGACAATCTTTGGTTGCTAGAATCGCGCGACTCGAGGGTGCAAAGACTCGATTGCAGAGACAGTTTATACCCAGTGGTGGTAATTACAGTGGCGATAATAACACGGGAAGACTCGTTTGGCGAGAGATCGATACCGCGTTCGAAAATCGGATATTGACAGGTGCGGTGATTAACGCAGACTATATCGAACCGCGACAATTTTTGGAAGACGCTAGTAGTGTAGTTCTCGAGCAAGTGCAAGATGTTATAAAAATACACAACTGTGCAAAAGTAAATACCGTGTTCAACGGTGAGTTTGTGACAGGTGATATGCGCTCCAACAAAAGCATTAACACGCGAAATTATGAACTCTTTCGCACGTCCGATTTACACGAGTGGTATGAGCGGCATGTCATCGAATCCACATTGGCGTCTCTCGAAGAGTTTCAGGAACGTGATAGCGGATGGGCATTGTCACGAATCCTTGATCTTACGGTCAACGTCAACAAGTGCAATCCTATGCGTGCTGGGTGTTATTTAAACTTGCCGCGAGAAATTGTGACGAAGAGAGCAGTGGTGAACGTGCAGTCTAAAGACAATGCATGTTTCGCATGGTCAGTGGTGGCCGCTCTGCATCCAGTTGCAAAATATAGTGAGAGAACATCGTCATATCCACACTATACGACAGTGTTAAATCTTCAGGACATTGAGTTTCCGATGACGTTAAACCAAATTAAAAAGTTTGAACTGGCAAATAACATCTCAATCAACGTCTACGGCATTGAGAGGAAGAAGGAATTATCTATTCTTCCGATACAGCTCACCGATCGGAAGAGAGAAAAACATGTAAATATGCTGTATGTGGAGGAGGACGACAGCGTTGGGCATTTCGCGTATATAAAAAATCTATCTCGGCTTGTCAGCACGCAACTGAGCAAACACAATGGTCAAAAATATATCTGCGATCGGTATGTATATTTATTGCAAACTATATAATAATTTTAAATAAAATTGTAAATAAAATTGTAATTTTTTTTTTCACAGATGCTTGCACTTCTTTAATTTGAGCGAAAAATTGGAGGCTCACATTGCGGACTGTCGAGAAATGAACGACTGCGCTATCCGATTACCAAGCGATAAAGACAAGTGGCTCGACTTCGACAACTACAACAGAAAGGAGCGATTTCCCTTCGTGGTGTACGCCGACTTGGAGTGTGTGCTGAAGAAGACGCCGGAACATGCGTCATACTCCCAACATCACGAGGTATTTAGCGTTGGGTATTACGTGCAATGTTCGTACGACAACTCGTTATCCGCGTATAATTCTCGCCGTAGTATCGATTGCGTTTCATGGTTCGCCGAAGAACTTAAAAATTTAGCGCATCGTGTAAAGGGTATTTTGTCTGATAATGTCCCCATGACAAAATTAACGCAAGATGAATGGGAAAAATTTCATAGCGCCACGCATTGTCATATATGCGAAAAACCGTTTGGGCCGGATGATACACGCGTACGCGATCATTGTCATCTGACCGGGCGATACAGGGGTTCCGCGCACTCAAACTGTAATCTAAACTACAAAGACTCTTATGTCATTCCTGTAGTTTTCCATAATCTATCCGGCTATGACGCACATTTCATCATAAAAGAAATAGCTACCGCGTATAAAGGACGCGTAGATGTGCTTCCAATAACAAAAGAAAAATACATTTCATTTACGAAGACTGTCAATAGTACCGACGACGACAAAGATTGGAAAACTTTCGTGAAATTACGATTCATCGATTCATACAAATTTCTCAGTGCTAGTCTTGACAAATTGGCATCTTTTTTGAATAAGGATAAGTTAAAAATTTTGCGTTCCAATTTTTCCGCATTATCCACCAACAATTTTGAATTATTAACGCGAAAAGGTGTCTTTCCGTACGAGTACATTGACTGCGTGGACAGGCTGCAGGACACGCGTTTACCACCACGCGAATCGTTTTACAGTTCTTTAACCAGTGACACTGTATCCGAGAACGACTACGCACATGCCGTCAACGTGTGGCAGCAGTTCTCCATTCAAACCTTGGGTGAATACAGCGATCTGTACTTAAAAACTGATGTCTTGTTGTTGGCAGATATATTTGAAAACTTTCGCGACACTTGCATCGCGAGTTACGGACTCGATCCTGCGTATTATTATACTCTTCCTGGGTATACATGGGACGCGATGCTAAAACATACACGCGTAAATTTCGAACTGCTTACCGATATCGATATGGTTATGTTTATTGAACGGGGTATACGCGGTGGTCTAAGTCAATGTTCAGGAAGATACGCCCATGCTAATAACAAGTACATGCAATCGTATGATCCGTCGAAACCATCATCATATTTAATGTATTTAGATGTAAATAATTTGTATGGATGGGCAATGTGTCAACCACTACCTTATGCCGATTTTCGATGGGTCGACGATGTATCTAATTTTGACATCTCGTCAATAGCGCTCGATTCACCTACAGGCTATATCCTCGAAGTAGATTTAGAATATCCGCAACATCTTCACGACATGCACACTGACCTACCGTTTTGCCCGACGCGCGACAAGCCGCCCGGCAAGCGGGAAGATAAGCTTCTCGCAACGCTATATGATAAGAAGCGTTATGTCATACACTACCGCAACCTGCAACAGTGCACGCGTCACGGCCTTCGCGTTACAAAAATACATCGCGTATTACAATTCACTCAATCCGCATGGCTCCGCGATTACATTGAACTAAATACAAAATTTAGAACACATGCGAAAAATGATTTTGAGAAAAATTTGTACAAATTGATGAACAACGCGGTATTTGGCAAAACGATGGAAAACGTTCGAAATCATGTAGATGTAAAATTATTGACAAAGTGGGACGGACGATACGGTGCAGAGGCGATGATTGCTAAACCAAATTTTCACAGTAGAAGCATCTTTTCGGAAAATTTAATTGCCGTAGAATTACGTAAACTCGAAGTAAAATTTAACAAACCAATCTATGTTGGTATGTGTATACTCGACATATCGAAAGTGTGTCTGTACGAATTTCACTACGAGTACATGTCACCGCTCTATCGTGAAAGATGCCGAATAATGTACACTGACACCGACAGTTTAATATACCATATTAAATGCGAAGACGTGTATGAAAATATGAAACACGATATCGCTAGATTCGATACGAGCGATTATCCAATTGACAACGCGTACGGTATAGCGCATGCAAACAAAAAGGTGCCAGGCTTGATGAAAGACGAGAATAACGGTGCAATAATGACCGAATTCGTCGGGCTCAGAGCAAAAATGTACGCTTTGCGAGTGGATGGTAAGAAAGATACAAAAAAGGTTAAAGGTGTCAAAAGTAACGTTGTCGCGAGAACGATAACATTCGACGATTATACGCGGTGCCTGAACGACGAGATTGAAATGACACGTAGTCAGTCATGTATTAGGTCGAAATTGCATGAAGTATACACCATCTGCGAGACAAAAATTGCTCTAAGTCCGTACGACGATAAGCGGTATATCATACCTGATTCGACCGACACATTACCATGGGGACATTATCAGATACCCTTATAAAATATAATGTAATATAATGTATGTGCGATATAATGTTATGTAACATATGTGTATGTATTTCATATATTGGAACGGAAAGGATGTATTAATAAAGATTTTGTATTTCACATATTTCATGTATATTGTAATATTTCAAATACTTTTATTTGTTGTACACATTATATATTTTTTAATTTTTGAGTAATTAATAAATACAATTTGTATGAATTAAATTGCATTGTCCTTATGTATCCAAGAGTTGTGCGAATTGTCAAATCCCAGCCATTTTACGTAAACCTCGTCACCCCTCCTGCGCAGTACTTTCTCCACGAGATATACGTCCGGATAATTCGCGCTATGCAACTCGTGCTCGTAAAACGCTCCAGCGACAGATGTTTTGCGATAGTCCTCGAGTAGATAGGTTACGGGATTAGTACGCTGCACTTTAACAATTTTAAACACTTCGGTTGTCCAATTTGGTGTGTAACCCTTCTCAAAAAGTTTCTTGTACTTGCTAACGCGTACCGGGTCACCTACTTTGAACTTTGCCGGAGCGGCAATCTTTATGTTACTATATACCGTTTTTAAAAGTTTATCAGCGATCGCGGGGGTGACGTCGACGGGTCGCATGCCGATCGTTCGATGCTTGCGCGCGTTGTAATCCGATACGAGTTCCGCCAACGCGTCGATCCACTTGTAAGTTCCGTTCAGCGTAAACATCTTCCACATGTCGTTCTTCAGCGTGCGATTGAATCGCTCCACAACCGATGCCTTCAATACCGAATATGTAGAATAGTGATTGATGTTATGTTTCCGTATAAGCCGTTGCACGTCGACGTTATAAAATTCTTTCCCCATATCGGTTTGCATGTTTCTCGGGCATCTCTTGCTATCTCGAATTATCTCGGCGATAGCGTCAGCCATCTCGCTTCCACCTTTACTCTTGAGTGGTATGGCCCACGCGTACTTGCTCAACACATCGATGACGGTGAGTATGTAGTGGTAACCTCTGTTGAAACGAGAGTACGGACGCATCTCGACGATGTCAGCTTGCCACAGGTCATCGTATCCCCGCACTATGACGTGTCTTCGGGGAAAATTTTTCCTTGCCGGTGCGTGCAGTTCGTTCACCAACTGCCGTTTCTCCAAACTATGTTGTTTCATCGCTTCGTCGGTTTTTCTCGATCGCCGTTTGTCGCTCGTTTTATGATTCATTTTCGTTTGTCGTTCTTCAATAGCCGTTCGTAGCCGTTCCTGACCCGTTCTTGAGCCGTTCGTAGCCGTTCCTAACCCGTTCTTGAGCCGTTCCTGATCCGTTCGTAGCCGTTCCTGACCCGTTCGTAGCCGTTCCTGACCCGTTCGTAGCCGTTCTTGACCCGTTCGTAGCCGTTCCTGACCCGTTCTTGAGCCGTTCCTGACCCGTTCTTGAGCCGTTCTTGAGCCGTTCTTGTGTTGTTTACTTCCGTTCTTGACCCATTCGAAAATCGTTCTTGATTCGTTCGCTGCCTTGTTCACAGTCGTTTCTAACCCGTTCGTAGCCTTTCCTGACCCGTTCACAGCCGTTACTGACCCGTTCGCAGCCCTGCTTGAGTTGTTTGTAGCCTTGCATGTAGCCTTTAAAGACTTGTTCGTAGCCTCGTTCGCAGCCCTGCTTGAGTTGTTGGTAGCCTCGTTCGCTGTTGCTAGGCCGTTCATAGCCTCGTTCGCAGCTGTTGCTAGGCCGTTCACTACCACTCATTGTAGTTAGATAGTAGTTCGATAATCCTTCGTAGCTGTTCGATAATTGTTCGTAGCCGTTCGATAACCCTTCGTAGATGTTCGATAACCGCTCGATAGCCGCTCCTAACCCGTTCACTGCTGCTCATTCAGGTTGATAGCCGTTTCTGAGTTAGCGTTAGCCGCGCGTTGAAGTTCGTTTATCACAATCTGTATTGCCTGCACATCCTTCTCGAACGAAGTCAGCTTCTCATCTGATTCTTTCTGTTGATTCATCAATCTTTTAACGCAGGATTCCACATACAGTTTGTTGACGGCATCGGTGTCAGCCTCAGGTTGCGCTACACGACGAATCTTCCTCGACCTTGCGTCATAGTCCGTAACGACGCGACACAGAGCGTTTTCGTGCACATAACTTTTCACCAATCTATCCCAAGAACCGCTTGTGCCGGTTGCATCATTTCTTGGTTCGAATAATCCAAATTTGTTGATAGGCATTTTTTTCCACCGATGAGTGACGCTGATCGACTGATTAGATTTGTCGAGACACCATTCAATTTATAATAATGCCTGCTTCGCGAAGTTCCTCGATGATCGACAGGATCTCATTGTCGTGAGCGTTGTGGCCAGCTCGGCGCGAAGCGTCCAGCAATCGTACCCGATCTACTAGCTCGTTGGGGTCATCCCAGTGTATGTAATCGATCTTATTGTCGGTTAGCGCCATCGCGTGAGGCATGAATACTCCCTTTCCAGATTTTTTCTTTTCAATCGATATCAATGGTGCGATTATATGTTTGTACTTGTATCCCCTGTTGCTTCGTAATTGGCCTTGTGTGTCATAATTGCGTTTATGCGCGTTCGTCGCCAATAATATACTCTTGTATTTACGCATATCATCCTCCGTGTAAATGTCATCATCGGGAATTCTCTTGAAGATCAATTCGTATAATCCTGGTGTACCAATGTACCTCACTTCATCTATAATTATAGAGTCATATTTGTCAATGTCGAATCGTTTGTTACCGAGACGCATTTCATCCTTGTCGAAATAGACACCGTACACGTGATCGATTTTCCTTTCTTTGTCGCCACCGAGGAGAGTGCTCATGTACTCTTGTCCCAGTGGTCCCAAGTGCTTTCGCAACATTTCTTGACCTTCCAGCGTTTGTAATGTGTTTCGAACAAACGATGTTTCGAGCGTGCTGCCCGAGGTTTCGAAAACATTTTCGTTTGCGAGTGTTTCGGGTATCATAGGTTGTACGATTCTCGTTGTCGCGAACGGTGTAGAGCTTATCATCGGTTCATCCAATAAAGCATTCGATGTACGCGGTGTCGATGAGCGATTCGGGTTTGACCGTTTCCTCTTTTTCGGTGTCGCATCATCCTTCTCCTCTTCCTCCTCTTCCTCCTCCTCCTCCTTGTACCGCTTGATGGGTAAGATTTTAATCTTTGCGGTACTTTCCGGCTCGTTTTTCACCGCGATCGAGTTGTCGACAATCTTTTGTAGCGGCTCAATAATAGGTCTAAAATGGGTCTTGACCGCGATATCGTCATCGATCTTACCGGTCTTCAAAGCGCGATGTTTCTTGCGGATTGCTTCACTCGTTTTCGCAATCTCCTTCGCAATCTTTTCACGTTCGCGAATATTATCGTTCTCAGCCATGTCGGTAGAGTGTCGAACGCTCGTGTTTCACCTCTCTCGACAGAACATCGGCAACGACTAATTGTTTTGCGGTATCGCGAACACGTTAAATCCGTTTCTGTATCGACCGTTCGTAAGCGAGCTATCCTTATCTATCACTAGAAATCCATACTTTTGCTGCCAACAAGTACGACATAATTCACTGAAATCCTCGTATGACATGTCAGTATTCACGTGATCATTGTACACATGTTTCAAGTTGGTACCGTCCTGTTTAAACAAGATTAGCAGGTTTGCGTTGTCGCGTATAAGATGTTTCGGTATTCTTGCGTATGTCTGACAGAGATAGAAGCAGTCGACGTTCGAGTGGCGTCCCATTGAAAAGTATTCTCTTATCGTATTTTGTTTGTCACACGCCACGTCATCGAAAACGAAAATCGAGTTTGGACATGCTTCGCTCGGTGGAATGACGTCACTGTTATTGGAGAATGTAAAATAGCCGATTTCATCGATCGACGTCAACAAATTCTCCAGATACTGATATTTTGGCTGTTGCAGTGACTTTGAGTACACGTACACGTTTTCAAAGCGGACACCGTGCGGGCTTTCTATCAAACTAATCAACACGTTAGTTTTACCGCAATTCGAGGGGCCGCAAACGATCGCGCGTATAGTAGTCGGCAGTATCGTACCGTGTCTACGCATCTCCGCGTTGTCCCCCATCGATCGTAATCTGGCGTCGTAATTCGTCACGCGTATCGCGAAAGGTTGTCGCACGAATCTCATTTTCCCACTCCCCGATTGAATCGAACGCTTGCCTATTTATAGCTGCGCGGAACCACGAATCGCTCAGTAACGAAAAAATGTTTGTCTTGCTATCAAGTCCTTACGATATTTGTAATTTGAGCGCCGAACAGCTACAATTTGTGTCGAAAACAGTTTTATTGCGAATGTGTGGCAATTACGTCCACTGCGTGTGGGACAAGCTTCCGGAACATATAAAGGCGGATTTGGAGGTTCAAACTTATCGCCGCTGTTTCGAACATTACAATCGACCGTGGCAGCAGACGCACATCGACGGTCCAGCGCCGATGATAAAGGATTGCAGCGAATGTCAACGAAAATAGGTAGAGGCCTATTAAATCTCGCGATAAACGCACTTCCGATCGAATTCCATATCCCCGGCTATCAGTTTTGCGGTCCGGGCACGCGACTACAAAAGCGATTAGCCAGAGGCGATCGAGGTATCAACCCATTGGACGCAGCGTGCCGTGAACACGATATAGCGTACTCTCGAAGCAACGATCTCATCGAGAGACACGCGGCAGATAGGATACTCGCCAAGGAAGCGCAAACTCGCATCGTTGCGAGAGATTCGACTCTCGGTGAGAGAGCCGCCGCCACAGCTGTCTGGGCAGCGATGAAAGCCAAGACGAAGTTCGGTATGGGCCTGAAGACGACAAAGACGAAGACGAAGAAAAAGATGGCGAAGAAGCGAATACTTCCGGTAGCGAAACGTGGGGGTGTATTGCCGATTCTACCAATGTTGGGCGCGCTCGGATCTCTGGTCGGTGGAGCGGCTGGTGTAGCAAAGATGGTGAACGACGGAAAAGCCGCACAACGTCAGTTGCAAGAGATGCTACGTCACAATCGCGCCATGGAAGGTCACGGATTGTATCTCGCTCCATACAAACGCGGACGAGGAGTTTCAACGAGAAAAAAGGGGAAAAAAAAAACGTCAAAGAGACGCTAAAAATGCCACAGGGCGTAACTACCAACATACAATTGCTACAACTGGCAAAACGTATGCACATTCCGTATTTTAGAGGTGTTTTCATGCGTGATTCATTACCGATCGGTGGTATATATCGAAACGAGAGCGGCATCGTAAATTTGGATAACGCTAAAGGATCGGGTACTCATTGGGTAGCGTATGCAAAGAGGGGGAATCGCGCTATATATTTTGACAGTTTCGGCAATCTTCGACCGCCGAATGAATTGGTGCGATATTTAAATGTGACAAAGATACAATACAATTACGCACCTGTTCAAACTTACAATCAAAGCATCTGTGGACAATTGTGCTTACAGTTTCTCCGAGCGGTCGATGCATGTGAATTTAAAGACTGACATCGCGCTATTTAACTCAGTATTCATTAAACAGTTTTGCCGATATGTCTATGACATTCACACTGACCGGGAAGAGTAGTGTTCTCGCGGCAAACTACTTTCCCGCCGTAGATTTGAGCGACGATGAATACGAGCTAGGTCTAGCGGATTTTGAGACTTATCACACGATATCGAACGTGAATTCCTCGAATAATAAATTTTACTTTGGCAAAGATGACGCGGAAATTACGATTCCCGAGGGATCGTACGAGCTGCAAGCGATACATGAGTTTTTGAAACATGCAATTTTACGAAAACGTCCGCGACACGCTGTTCATGACGATGATAAAAAACACGCTGACACCACGCATATTCGGACGAATGACGACGGTGACTTTGAAGATGGAGAATATCCAATAGTGCTCCGCGCTAATTATAATACGATGAGGAGCGAGATCAAATGCGCCTACAGAATGAATTTTAGCAAGCCTAACAACATTGGATCGCTGCTGGGATTCTCGAACCGTATACTGCAGCCGCGAAAATGGTATAAGTCGGACATGCCGATTAATATTATCAACGTGAACATTATCCGCGTAGAATGTAATGTGACCGCGGGCGCGTACAGCAACGGCAAACTCGTTCATACGATACATGAATTTTCACCGAGGGTATCACCAGGATATAAGATATCGGAAACACCGGCGCACATCATTTACTTGCCGATCATCGTGCGGAGCATTACGGATTTAACGTTACGCGTTGTCGACCAGGACAGACGATTGCTCGATTTTCGAGGAGAAGAGATCACCATTAGATTGCACGTACGACGACGACAGCGATAACGTACGTGTGTGGCGTATGAGATGCTCGTGTTGAACGGATCGAAAGATACGAGAGATAACACAATCTTTACGGAGCCAGCGACAACAACAACAACAACGTCGACATTCACTAATATCCAATCATCCGGTTGCAGTAAGAAAAAGAAACTGAACGCATCAAACGTTGCGTTTTTACAATCTTTGGGATTCGCGGTGCGAAACATCTGAACAATGACCGACATCCTCAACATTGGAGACGAGCCAATCTTCGACGATCGCATCGTCAAGATCGAGACTCACACGTACAACCCGTTCGCTAACACAACATTCGGACACAGTGATGAGATAAGAATACCCATACAACAACAGGATCTGTATACGTTGCCGTATGAAAGTTTCCTATACATCGAGGGAGAACTAAAGATAAATAAACCAGCCGAAGGATCTGCTGTGATACTGGGAAATAATTGTGTCGCATTCATGTTCGATGAGATTCGATACGAACTCGATGGCGTGGAGATTGATCGCAATAGAAACGTGGGAATAACAAGTTTGCTCAAAAACTATGTAACGATATCATCCGATAGAAGCGTGATTATGAGAAACGCCGGCTGGACTGATCCGACTACTGCGAATGGAAACTTCAATTTTTGCGTACCGCTCTACATGTTATTGGGATTTTGCGAGGATTACAGACGAGTGGTGATGAACGCTCGTCATGAGTTAATCTTAATACGATCGCGCAACGACAACAATTGTCTGATTGGAGATTCGACGCTGGAGCCTGTGATCAACATATTCAAGATACAATGGCGAATGCCGCATGTGTTGTTGAGCGAGATTAAGAAGCTGTCGATGCTGCGCGCTCTGGAAAGCGGACATTACCTCAGCATGGGTTTTCGCTCGTGGGATCTGTATGAGTATCCGCTATTGCAGCGTACAACCAAGCATTCATGGGCCATTAAGACAGCGACTCAGCTGGAGAAGCCACGATATGTTATCTTCGCTCTGCAGACAGGTCGGAAAAACATCATATCTGAGGATATGAGTCGATTCGACGATTGCAAGATGACCAATGTGAAACTCTATCTGAACTCGGAATGTTATCCGTACGACGATATGAATCTGGATTTCGATAAAAACAGATGGTCGATTCTGTACGATACGTATGCGCGTTTCTGCAAGAACTATTATGGATACGAGTATCTCGAGCCGAGTCTCACCGTCTCAATGTTTCTACGTAACGGTCCGTTCGTGATCATCGATTGTTCTCGACAAAACGAATCGGTCAAGAGCGCAACCGTGGATGTGAGATTGGAATTCGAGTGTAAGGAGAATGTGCCGATGAATACCACTGCGTACTGTCTCATCATACATGATCGCGTGATCCAGTACAACCCGTTGACCAACGTTGTGCGCAAAATCACCTAAACACACCAACAATTTAGAGAGAGGGGGAAGCATAGCAGAATATAAATCAAAGTGTTATGAGATAGTTGCCATTCTTCTTTTTAACTGATACATCGAAGAGAGAGATCTCGTCATGTCCGTACCAACGTTTGTGGATCTACAGGGGTTTATCCTCAATAAACAATTCATTGTAAAGGAAGCGGCAATCCTGAGAAGAGGATTTATTTTGTCACATTATTTTTTCGCATGTCCTGTACCATGGAGTGTACTCATAAAATCGGAGAGACACCAAGCCTCATGGTTGACTCGAAATCATCATGGATTGCAATGGGAAGATGGAAACGTTCCATACAGCATGGCTCAGCGTTTGATTACAACAGCTATCATTGGTGGACCACATGAAGAAGAAGAAGAATCCATTCTCGTATATGTAAAAGGACTTGAGAAGCGAGAATGGTTAGCCGATATATTGGATGATGCGGGAAACGGTTTCATTATTGAGACCTTGGATGCTGATTACGATGATATCGAGTCTCTAAATAATCTAGATGTTAAAAACACTATGCGATGTGGAAAACATGTTAAGAATTGCGCATTACAAAATGTATTCAAAATATTTAACTGGTGGTCGCAACGTCAGAAAGAATTGCAAGATTTGGAAAAATAAAATATTTAAACATTAATGTGTTTTATCTCTTATTCCCCTTCCCCAATCCTTTCCTCACAAATCGTTTCTAAGAATTCTTTTTATCCGAGTGCCGTTTCCCCTTCTCCTAAATTTCATAGCGCCAATAGTATTCTAGAATCTCCCACCACATTTACCCCACTACTTTTAAAAATAAGCGTCACGTATATTCTTAATTTTATACGATCAGTGTAGCGTTAACCGTTCATACTGGTGGTTCACTTTTAAAATCTGGAAATATGTACTACGCTAAAAGAAGCAGTGGCTCCGGCAGACCTGTGAATAATTACGTCCCGAGTCGTGATGACACTCCATCGTTTGAGAATAAATGTGACGAGTAAGTTTAACTTCTTTCTATCTTTATATTTTTTTTTTTTTTTTTTTTACAAATTGTATTATTTTCAAACTAATTTCATTTTTACAGCATTTCATTGGAGCGTCGTGCGGTTCGTATACTAGGCAGACGATACGCATTGACAGCTACGGAATTTAAATTCCTCGAAATTGGTATCAAAGTGGATCCACCGAGTTACGTGGAAATCGCCATAGGAGATCATCGAGGAAAGGAACTGATACTATCTCTCGAAGCGTGGAAAGGACTCTACGAGCAACGTCACAATATTCAGAATCTGCTTCGAAACGATTTTAAAGATGCCTACAGTTTTATAAGCGTTGGACCGTTAACAGTGCGAGTTCGTACGATTAACGACGCCAAGTTAATAAGTCTTGAATCTTCAAATGTATGCATGATGATGATCGAATCGACGTTACACCGTATGTTCGATCTCGATCCTTGCATTGATGTAACTTTTGACCGATTGGTTAAAATTACCAATACAGTCGATATCAAGTTTACGCAATTTTCAAATATCGCGTCCAATGTAACGAATCCTAAAGAAGTATCAAATGTAATACGCGCTAGCGACGCCTTCAACAAGCATCAGCTCATCGATTGCGAGCTGGCAGCTTTAGTTTTTAGTCCATAATATGTAAGAAAAAAAAAAAATATTTAAAAGAAGAATAAAGAGTTTTTAAGTCTAAATTATGATGTAATTTCTTTGCATGCATTTCCATTCTCCATCTTTCTCCCACCCGTAACCAATCCCAGCTCTCATACGTAGCTCGTTGCACGGTCTTTGTGGTGGATGACGTCATGCGGGGAAGGGGGAACGTGACGCTAGAGACTGAGAGGCTAGGGATCGCGAGACTAGGGACTGAGAGGCTAGGGATCGCGAGGCTAGGGACCGAGAGGCTAGGGACTGCGAGAGAGGTAGCGCTTAGGAGAGAAAGAGAGAGCGCGAGGTGAACGCGAGAGAAAGAGAGGGTGTGAGGTGAACGTGAAGGAGAGAGATGTTGCGGCGAGGAGAGAGAGAGAGAGAGAGAGATGACGCGAGGTTAGGGACTGCTAGAGATAGCGCTTAGGAGAGAAAGAGAGAGCGCGAGGTGAACGCGAGAGACAGAGATAGCGAGAGGCGCATGCGAGAGATGACGCAGTGAAGGAAAAGAAGAGGAATTTTTAAAATGAATATATTAATTTAATATCAATTATTTTTAATTATGAATAAATGTGTATTATACATTTGTGTGTGTGCGTGTGTGTGTGTGTGTTTAAAAGAATATAAATGGATATAAATGTATATGAATGTATATAAATGTGAATATATAAATGTGAATATAAAATGGATATAAAATTTTTAAAAATATATATAAATGAATATAAAGATAAGAATATAAAGATGAAAATATAAAGATGAAAATATAAATGAATATCATAATATATAAAAATTGTCGGTGGTGGAGGTGGCTATGGTAAAGCCAACGATTGTGGATGCGAGGCGGTGAGGCAGCTGAATGCTAGGTGCTGTGAGAAGCGGAGGCGACGGCTGGGCGGGGACTCCTGCATAACAGAAAATTTTTATTAATTATTTTAATAATTTATAATTAAAAAGAAATACTTACTAGTTCCAATTTTCCACCACAGGTTCTGGTGGATATGGCTCTAGGCCAAACAGTTCCCGAAGAGCATACATGTTCTCCCATACCCAACTGTTATTGGCATCCATTTCCCGCGCCTCTGCAGTTTCGCACCACATTTCTGCAAACATTTGTCGATGTTCCCACCTCAGCATTCTCACCCACTCTCGTTCAGTTAAACCTTGCTCCACCACATGTTGCGACCGTAAATTTTGCACAATGTTATAGATCATCTGAAAAATATGAATATTTAATATATATCTAAACATATTGCAATATTCTGTACAATAGTTTTAAATAAATTGTACAACTTACTATTTCGGGGAGCGTACGGCGCAGAAAACCTCCAGTCATTTTTTTCACTATTTTTTACACTCACTTCGCTCGGCGACTGTTCGAGACTTTTTGATGTGGAGACAGACTCTCTCTCCATAAGCTTCAACCCCACCCCTCTCAAAATTATCGCAATTCTTCCTTAAAAGATATTTAGGAAAATGTTTCGCTCTCGTTTACGACCGATTTTCCGCGAGGGTACAAAGCTGCCGAACGTCAACGCTTTTACATTTGCACCCCTATAAATAACGTTTGACATGTTCGTCGCAGCGTCGGACCTAAAATCTTCATTCCTTTCCTAATGATAAAATGTCCATAAAATGAAAAACAGTTTTATGGCTTCGGGTAGCCATAAATCACAAAGATAATCAGTTGCCGAACATGCTTAGACCCCCCCCCCCCTCCTTTGTCGAAACATCCCCCTCCACCCGCGTGACGTCAGCCCCCGCGCCTACGAGATACCCCCACCCCGCGTGATGTCATACCCCTCGCCACGGAGAACCCCCCGCGCCCCGCACCCCCCTCAGAGCCCCATGGGTTAGAACTCTCATAGTATACCTACTAATGTACATATTTTCAACATCGCTGTTCCTTCGGGTCGCGGGCGTGCGCATTAACGCGTGAAAATATCGCGAAGCGCTCGATAATCGAAATAGCTAATTCTGACAACTTATGTGTTCCGCGCTCTCTCGTAGTAGCGCAAATTTATTGTGAACGCGGTAACATACATACTGGAGAATTACACGATAAATGGAATAGAGTTAGGCATCCGCAATCGGCGTCACAACGCGAATGGGCGTTAGAATTAACAAGAAATGCTGGTGTAATAATACCCGAAGAAGGATGCGGAATTCATGAAATCGAGCGCTTCCAGCGGTATCTCGCCGCTGATAATATAGCTATCGCTGTATATAATTTTAGTACTTTTGGTCGCGGCGAGAAACCGTTCTACGACGGCACAGCGATACTCGCTTCTCTCGGACGCGAATCCTCTCATCGGCTAAATATTATGTATTATGAGGATTCGTGTCATTTCAACCCTGTACTAAATTTAAAAGCCGCCGCGGGTTCTCGTAATTATTGCGTAGCGTGTAATGTAGGCTTTCGAAACGATAGAGGTAGCGGTCACCGGTTCAAATAAATGTCCGCGTTGTTTTGCCGTGCCAGCGTGCGATTACTTCGACGCGCAAATCGTAAAATGCGACGCATGCAATCGGACGTTTTACGGTGCATCGTGTTTCGAGCGTCATCGTAGGGAAAAATCATATGACGGTAGATCACACGCGAGAGTTTGTAGTGTCATACGATTTTGCGATAAATGCGGCTGTATAGTTAAAGCGAAAGCGAAACACGAATGCGGCGTTTCTTACTGTAGATTATGTCATTCGGCGCAACCTCGAAATCATTTATGCTATATGAGACCTCTTCGTCGCGACGTTAATTCCTCCGCCGGATCATCGTCGTCGACATCACATCCGGTGGTAGAAGCGTCGACAGTATTAGGTATATCCGCCGAGGAACGCCAAGAAAGCACAATTGATAACGAGGAAGCGAGCAAATTTGCATATGAAGGCAGAAAAGGATGCGTAGCATTCGTGTTTTACGATTTTGAAACGCGGCAGGACGAAACGATCGAAGGTACGACATCCGTAAAAAAACACGTTCCGACAATCTGCGTCGCGCAACAAATTTGCGAAGTGTGCGCGCAAAACAATGATATGTCAGTGCGTTGTCACTGGTGCGGAGTGCAAGAGTTCGTGTTTCGTAACGATCCGGTGAAACATTTTGTCGATTTCGCAACGCGAAAGACGAAATATTTCAAGCAGATCATATGTATAGCACACAATGCGAAAGCGTTCGACGCTCAATTTATTTTGCAATATATTGTAGAAAATCGCGTCAATCTCGAGCCGAAAGTGATTTTGAACGGGACAAAGATCGTCGTATTAACGGTTGGACGTACAAAGTTTATCGATAGCGTGAATTATATGCCGATGCGTTTATCTGATTTACCGAAGGCTTTCGGGTTGAAGGATACGCCGGATAAAGACATTTTTCCGCATTTATTCAATACTATCGAAAATCAATCGTATGTCGGACCATTACCCACCGCACATTACTACTCCCCCGAAACTATGAAATCGAAAGAGCGTGAACGCTTTCTCACGTGGCACACGGACATGCGGCTAAAAAACGCCGTGTTTGATTTTCAACGCGAGATAGTGCAATATTGTCGTACCGATGTTGATATACTTCGACAAGCGTGCATGGCGTTAGAAAAATTGTTATAGATCGCGGAAATGTATGCCCGTTCGAGGAATGTACAACTATCGCTTCGACGTGTATGTTTTTCGGAAAAACTTCTTACACTTGAATACAATAGGTGTTATTCCAGCCGGCGGATACAGAAAAGCGAACATGTATTCGCGTAAAACTCTGCAGTGGTTGGTGTGGAAGGAGCGCGAGCTCGGTCATCCTATAAACCATACAGGGCGTGCGCGCGAATATCGTACGATCAACGGCACACTCGTCGATGGTTATTATGAAAAAACATCGGAAATGGAAGTAACGTCGCGTCACGTGCTGCAATTCCACGGCTGCTTTTGGCACGGATGTACATCGTGCTTTCCGATAAATCGCGATAAAACGCTTTCGTCGGCTATGGACCGTAAAGACACGATTGATTCGCGATACGAACGAACTCTCGCGATCTCGTGGCGACTGCGACAGCGGGGGTATTTGGTGACAGAAAAGTGGGAGTGTACCTTCGATCGGGAAATGCGGGACAATCGCGAGATGCGCGAATTTCTCGAGAGCCATTCGATGGTGGAAACAGCACTGCTCGATCCCCGCGATGCATTTTTCGGTGGACGGACGGGAAATATCGCGACTCTTTACAAAATCACGGATGCGGAGAAAATACGTTACGTGGATGTATGTTCTTTGTACCCGTATGTATTGAAGACGGGTGCTTTCCCTATCGGCCATCCCGATATTTATGTCGGCGATGAATGTTCCACTTTAATCGGAACGGCTCCGAATTATGATTTTGATACTGTCGAAGGCCTCGTACGTTGCACGGTACTTCCACCGCGCGATTTATTTCATCCAGTACTCCCGTATCGCGTGCACGGAAAATTGTTATTCGCCTTATGTCGCAGTTGCTGCAAAACATTTTCGCTGACGTCGTGTACGCACGAGCGTCCTAGCAAACGCGAATTTGATGGCACGTGGGTGACCTGCGAATTACGCAAGGACATCGAAAAAGGTTATCTCGTGACAAAAGTAAATGAAATTTGGCAATATAAAATTAGCCAATATAATCGCGAAACACAGCAAGGTGGATTGTTCGCCGAATATATAAACTCATTTCTATAACTTAAACAGGAAGCAAGCGGGTGGCCGGGCGAATGCGAGGACGATGACGCTAAAGAGCGATACCTGCGGGAGTACGAGGAAACCGAGGGTATTGTTCTCGATAAGCGTAACATCGCGCGAGATCCCGGTTTACGCTCGGTCGCGAAGCTTTGTCTGAATTCATTCTGGGGTAAATTCGGCGATCCAATTTACCAAACACCGAAGTCGTTAAGACACATCAGCGTTTTATGTTGTTATTAACAAGTCCCGAGCACGAGATAACCGATATATTACCTGTAAACGATGAGGTAATATACATATGTTTCGTGGCGGTTGCGACAAGAGGTCGTACCCTCGCCGATAACCAACGTAGTGATAGCCGCATATACGACAGCGCAAGCACGTTTAAAATTATACGAATATTTAGAGCGATTAGATCATCGCGTGTTATATTACGATACTGATTCCTGTATTTATGTGAGCACCGGTGATCCGACTGAATATGAACCTCACACGGGTAATTTTCTAGGTGATATGACCGACGAACTCGAGAGCTACGGACGCGGTAGCTACATCGAAGAGTTCGTGTCCGGTGGCCCAAAATTTTATGCCTACATCGTGCGAACACCCGAGGGTCGAGTATATGAAACCTGTAAAGTTAAGGGAATAACCCTCAATTACGAGAACTCACGGCGCGTTAATTTTAATAGCATTAAAAAATTATTATTAGCGCGAGAAAAGAATCTAGAAAAAGAACAAGAAGATAACGAAGAAGAAGATGAAACTACAATAAATTTACGTTTTAGCGCAATTCGACGCACTGCGTTTCATGAAATTGTAACGCGGGACGAGTCGAAAATATGCGCACCAGTGTTGGTGAAACGTAGATTTATTAATAGCCGTTACTCGATTCCGTACGGATATTTATCACCGAAATAATTCTTTTCTCGCGTATTTTCTTCAATATTTTATATAAGTATTTTATACATTTATTAGGAAAGCAATGTAAATTTTTGTAAAAAGTATATATATATATAGTATTAGTAATAATTCTCTGCAATTGTAACAATAAAATTAAAAATAAAATGTCACATTCCTGTTATTTTAAATGTAATATGCTATAAAGGAAATATATTTTTATGTATCATGTTTATGTAATAATATCGATTTTATTTAAAATTATTACCATAAAGTAAAATTTTGTACCTTAAATTGTCTTACATTTTCATTCTCTATTCTTCCTTTACCTCGAAATAATTTTATTCTTTTCAGCACTAAAATCTTTACGTAGCGTCACTAGAATGCGAATTCGAATGCACGTGTTTTCTATTAAGCCTCTTTTTGTTACCCGAGGTGACGATAATTAGCCTAAATTGAAAGCGGAGGCTAGCCGCATATACTTTTTGTATATCTTTTTGTTTTCTTTATTAGCGACGATGCCGACGGTCAGCCGAAATCAGTGCGTTTTTTATTTATCTTTTTTCAGCGCTATACACGATCACCGGGGACCAACCGCTCTATGACGGTTTTGTTATACCACGTTTTTTTTATCGACATTTTCTCGGCTTTTTTCAGAAACGCTGTCTGCTCACTCCCTACCCTTCCAAAAAAAAATCAACCAATCAGAGTGCTGGGCCACTATAGTTAGAGCCTATCATAGATGGGGTGCCATAATCCCCACGCCTGTGTAACGTCCCGTCATTTTCGCGAAACCATATTTTTGCGCGCTACTGTTTTTCCTGCGCCAATACTTAAAATTTAAGGATAATTAATGATTTTCCTCTTTACATATAATTGTTTAGACTAAAATCAAGCATTTATATTATTAATTACTAACCATACCAAATCTAGGGTCTCCAGTTATCTAGTTCTAACTAGCCGCTACCAGGAACTAGCGATCCGACTAATCAAACGTCATCCGAGACCCCTGAGCGTATACTTCAACTAACCAGTTGTTATTATATGAAACTAACCCTTAGCAATAAGAATATATTTTAAT
This sequence comes from Prenolepis imparis, assembly GCF_030444845.1. NCBI lineage: Eukaryota > Metazoa > Arthropoda > Insecta > Hymenoptera > Formicidae > Prenolepis > Prenolepis imparis. The sequence goes on along the minus strand of NW_028141179.1, from coordinate 7,679 downwards.
CATGACTAACCCACCTATATATTAATAATTACCTAATATTCGACAATAATTAAACAATATAATAATATTATTTATGGAATCAGAAACATAATAACTTGTCGAACTTTACTTAACAATTTAAGACTTATAGTAATGAGTTTTAGAAGTATTTTAATCACTGACAGAATTATTATGAGGAAGATTCCATAAATCCTTATCTTGCGATGCATTGTAACGACAAGCCTGCGACAAGCATTCGATGAATTACTAAAAGTGTTCAAACACTTAATATTTTAAGATTTCATCCGCAATTATATTTACGAAGCCTTATTTCAGTCATTAAATGATTTCGATAACGAACCCAAGATTATTAAGATTTATTGAGTAAATTATTAAATGAAGAGACTTATAAATAAGGCCCAAGTGGATATAATTAAAGAGAATATTTTATTACAGAATTAAGTCAAACGAGAACAAGAAAGTCTCGATATTACGTTATGGAATCATAATTCTATAATTTAGAAATAACTTAATCTTACCCTATTGCATTAAACTCAAGTTTTATTATAAATTATCAATCATTAAGAATTCCAATTAATAACATAAAATAAATTATATAAGAAATGATTCCATAAACGTACAAATGAATATTTGGCGAACTACAAGAAACTTTAACATGTATCTATGCGCAGACCCCTCTAAAATCAGCTCACAATCAGCAAGTAATTAAGTGCCGATCGTAGGTGACAAGCCGCTTCCGTCCGTTATCTCCCTCGCGTTATCGGATGCTAGCGTTCAAACCACAAAAGAATAATAAATTAGACACTTCTTGGAATCGTCGCTCCTCATCTCAAGCTCACCGCCTAACTTCGATATCCGGTCCAGATTATCTAAAACTCGTAAATTGACACCTAGAGCGTTCGCTCCTGCGGGTCACCGTATCGTGACCTCTTAGTACAATTTATTGTGACATATTCCAAGAAAATGTCTTTCTTAGAAATCCCCACCAAAAGGGAATTGCACACGACACTCAGATTTTTCTCGATTTGATGGGTATATAAACCCTTAATTCTTAACTTCATAGCGGCATACCATCATTAGCATCTCACTATCGAGATCCCACCGTAGCTCTACAGTACATCATTTCTGTAGCCTTACGATACTCTGTATAAAGTCACGCGTTTGCCGTCAACTGCGTCGACATACCCAATTTGTTAGTCGCGCATAGAATTATAAAGTAAAAGTTAAATAAAAAACTCTTGTGCTTCAAAACTCGAATACGTTGATTTTGCCAAACATCCCGCGACCGAGGTCCTAGAGAAGGGAAGAAGGCGAACGAGCGTATTACGATCCACTGCCTGAAGTTCACAGTCTATCACAAGGTAAGTACTTATAATTACCCAGACTATTTAAGACGCCAATTTTAATTCTAAGTTACGTTAGACTGACAATTCTCTTTCAATCACTACCTTCTCCTAAAACAAATAAACGAAATCCACTGTTAAGCATTGCATGCAGCTAACAGTTTCCCGTTGTCAATCGGTATTTATCAAATTAGAATCCAACTACCTTTCCATAATTTATTCAAGGTATCAATATCAGAAACTAGCAATATTAACGTGTAGAAACAGTACTCTTGATATCACTCGGACGTCGTCCAATCCACACTTTACCTCTAGCCGTTGGACGTACCTTTCGTAAGTCCATACGACTCTCTACCATTTCCTCAGCATCCCGTCGTTGTCGAGCACTCAGCGATAGTGCCTGGTGACAAAGCTCCCCTCAACACCCTGCGTTATTTCCATCGTCGACGATAGGCATCCTTCGTATGCCCGAAGACATTCTCCTTAACCATCGACCTTCCTTTTGAATTCATATTTAAAACCAAATGAATAGACGTATCGGATATTGATATCTCACTCTCTTTAGTTCCCCTTCATGTTATCTCACGATAATCCTTATCTAACTCATTATAAATATATTATTCTCATCATTACCTCTACCAATTAATTCAAATGCTACCCAGATCTACTGAATTAGACGTCCAAGGATTAACAAACGATGATGCAAATTCAATTATAAACATAATTATCGGGCTACTAACTGACGTTTTAGAAGAACTATTGATATCGATCAACTCATAGTCTGCTTAGACAATCTTCATATCCCTGGTGCTCAAATAAGCGTCGAATTCACAGACGATTAAATAAACATCAAATTCATTTTATTAATTAGCCCCTGAATTATTATTATCCAGATGAATAAACAACTTCAAGGCTTAATTTGCAATACGATTTACCAATTAATACTCAATTTGATCTATGAATATTTGAATGGTAAAATAACTTTCGATCAAGTCATAACTATTTTAAACGACATCGAAGATATCGCTAATAGATTCGATACTCCCAACTAGTAACTAATACCCCACTCCTGTGACCTACAACATTCCCTAGATCCGTAACTTCGGTCCTAGCTCTCGGCGTCCCAGAGGTATAGCCGGTGTAAGCAGGTTGCCTCACAAAAATAGAGAGCGCCCGTTTTCTCACTAGCCTAGGCATAGAGAGAGAAGGAAGATCATCCAGACGTAACACCTGCTACGCTATACCACGATATTTTATCGCCATTTTGTCGGCTTTTTTCAAAAACCCTGCCTACTCTCCCACTCTCTTCCCAAAAACCAACCAATCAGAGTGCTGGGCCACTATAGTTAGGCCTATCAGAGCCCTGGGCATAATGACCCCTATTAGCGGATCGATCAATCACGGATCGAAAAGCCCTGTCTAGCCACGCCCCTCTGGCTCCAGTGGCCGAGTGGTGGGGGTTTGTTTTGACTCACTATAGTGGCCCACATACTAAGTAGATATACTATGAGAGTTCTAACCCAGGTCCTCTGAGGGGGGTCCGAGGCGAGGGGTATGACGTCACGCGGGGTGGGGGTATCTCGTAGGCGCGGGGGCTGACGTCACGCGGGTGGAGGGGATGTTTCGACAAAAGAGGGGGAGTTTTCTGAGTGCAATATTTGTAGATGGTATCTTTACGACTTTTTTATGAGGGTTCTTAGACATTTTCCCCAAAAAGATATAGAACAAGCGCCGATGATTAACAATTTTGTACCCTCGTTAATATAATTTTATTACGGAAGCGCCGATGTCCGGCTGCTCGAACTTGTCAACGGAGCGTTCTAGAGTTCATTAAAACTATGTTTCTCATTTTATGGACATTTTATCATTAAGATATTCTTTTGTGGAAATTTAGGAAATTTTGAGGGGGATGAGGCTGCGACGAACATGTCGAAACGTTATTTATAGGTGAAAATGTAAAAGCGTTGACGTTCGGCAGCTTTGTACCCTCGCAGAAAATCTCCCATAAACGAGAGCGAAACATCTTCCATAATATCTTTTAAGGAAAAATTGCGACGTATCGGCGCCAACGTTCGGCTGCTCGAATTTTTATAAACAGATAGCGCTCGATTTTATTACTATGATATTCCTTTGTGATAATTTTGAGAGGGATAGGGCTGAAGCTTATGGAGAGTGGGTCTCCGCGTCAAAAAGTCTTTAGCATTCGACGAGTTAAAGTGTCCTATGCGAAGTGTCAGTGGCACAGTGTAGTGAGTTAAAAAGAAATGGAAAATAATAATTTCGAGAGAATATTAGACGAGTCATCTGATGAAGATCACGAGTTGTCGGATAACAATGTAGACGAATCTGACGAAGATCATTGTTGTTGAGTGACAGTAATTATATTAGTGATCGCAGTGAGGACCTTACGGATATTCACGACAAGGTAGTGTCTAATTCACAAATTCTTGCGCTAAACGGACGTACAAAAGTTTGCGCCATATACTTTTATTATTCTACGGGTGGTGCTCTGGCTTTATGTACTTCATGTATGATCTCTATTCAAGATTTCGGACACATGTATGCTGTACGAAAGCATGTGATTAAATTACACAATGCAGTGGATTGTCGATGGTGTTGCTATTGTAGAAAATCATTGTGTCAGATATTTCCATGTGATATGTGTCCTATTTGCACAAAATAAACTTTTGGAGATTGTGCTGGAACACTTAAAGTGAGAATTCTACAAGTGTTGTGAAAATGGCGAGTCAGAAAAAATCGAAGGTGTCTTCGGTGGTACAGTTTCTACGAAATCGTGAACTCGGTGTACAGAAACCCCAAACAAAAGATTTGGCCCATTTTATAGAAATTCATGAAGATATTTTAAGAACAACTGGCGGTTTATCTAAATGCTTCAGAGCACACAACAATATCAAATGCTTTCGACGTCGCTATAAAAGCTGTGTGGTTTACTTTAAAGGATCTGAGGACCCATATATTGGTCGAATGGATATGCCATCACCATCGGCATCATGCGAATCATCGGATTATGATTTTTCGGACCAAGATATTGAGGAACCATTATAATTTTTCAGACCGAGATATTGAGGAACCATATTCTCCCTAACCTGTCATGGAGGCAGTATGTAATACTTGTAAGTATTTATTTAAATAAATTAAAATATTTATAAATTAATAAAAAAAATTTTCTGTTATGCAGAAGGGACCCCTTGCTGTCCCATAATGGTCCTCTACCGCCTCGCTGCCACCGCCCCACCACCTCGCAGCCGCTGCTCAACCGCTTGCCGCCGACGCATTAAAAATTTTTATATTTTGTATTTTAAATTTATATTGTTTATCTATTTATCTTATTATTTGTATTTTTCTTATATATTCATATTATATTATTATATTTTTTATATTTTTATATTATATTCATATTATATTATTATATTCTTATATATTCTTATATTTTAAATTTTAAATTCACATACACACATATTCATACGCACACACACACACGCACACACACACACACACACACACACAAAATTATAAATATTACACATACCTATTTTATGAATAAAAAAAAAATTATTTTAAACATAAAAACACATATTTTACTTTAGAATAATTCCTCTCTTTCCTCCCATTTATATTAAGAATATTATTATAAAAGAATTATTATTATTAATATTGGAAAAAAATATTAAAAAAAGAAAATCTCCTTCGCATGCACCTCGCGCTATCTCTTTCTTCTCTCTCGCGCTATCTCTCTCACGGTTCCTAGCCTCGCGCTATCTGTCACTCTTTCGTGTACCTCGCCGCGACATATCTCTCCTTCACATGCGCTATCTCTTTCTTCTCTCTCACGCTACCTCTCAGTCTCTAGCCTGGCGTTTCCCCTTCCCCGTATGACGTCAGACCCCGCAAGGACCAGGCAACAAGTTATGTATGAGAGCTGCTTACGGGTGGGAGAAAGATGGAGAATGGAAATGCATGCAAAAATTACATCATAATTTAGACTTTAAAAACTCTTTATTTATATATTTTTTCTTACATATTATGGACTAAAAATTAAAGCTGCCAGCTCACAATCGATGAGTTGATGTTTATTGAAGGCGTCACTAGCGCGTATTACATTTGATACTTCTTTAGGATTCTCGTTACATTGGACGCGATATTTGAAAATTGTATAAATTTAACATCGACTGTCTCGGTAATTTTAACCAATCGATCAAAAGATACATCAATGCATGGATCGAGATCGAACATACGGTGTAACGTCGATTCGATCATCATCATGCATACATTTGAAGATTCGAGACTTATGAGTTTGGCGTTGTTAATCGTATGAACTCGCATTGTTAGCGGTCCAACGCTTATAAAACTGTGGACATCATTAGAGTCGTTCCGAAGAAAATTTTAAAGTATCATCGAATATGAAATTTTTATGCTTTCATTCCATATATTCCTACAATTTTTTTTGAAGATCTTATATTGAAAATTATTGTACGGAATTCACAAATTTGACATAATAACTTTATAAAAGCGTATTTATTTCGTTTTTAAATCGGATTTTTTTTTTATGCAAAGAATAATATTATAAAATCGTAAATCCCCTTACTAATCTTGATCATTGAATAAATCTCACCATTTATCTACATTTCCCTTCAATCAGAAATTTATATAAATTTAAAATCATACTATATTATCGTATGCAATTAATTACAATTGCGATTTAGTGCGATTATTTATATTTATAATAAAAAATGGAAAAATGTTTATATTTGTTTTATTTGAATATAAATGCATAACGAGAAGACTAGAGGAGACCGGGGCTAGTAGGCTCAGTTCAAAGATATTATAAAATACCTCTTTTGTTATAAAATATATTTTTTTTTTTTTTTGAACACGCGTTTAGATTGGTCATCACTAATTAAATAAAAATATATTATATAACTAATTTTTATCAGATCTATATTGATGTTTTATTTCTTCTAATATAACAATATTGATATGTGTGCAATTGAAAACTATTAAAATCATCAAAAAAGCCCGATCTCTAAAAGTTAATAAATTATATAATTTTTTCCGTGATTCACGTATATGGCACCACTGTGCGACATCTCTCTCGCGCTATCTCTCGTAAACACCTCACGCTCTCTCTCTCTCTCTCTTTTAAGCATTCTCATGGTCCTTTCCGCAGGTATAAACAAAACAGCGTATGGCGTATAGCATTACGGTGAGCGCTGATGTCTCACCGCTCGAATTTATAAACAGATATTTATTACTACGATTTATCTGAGGGGATGGGGCTGAAGCTTATGGAGAGAGGGTCTGTCTCTGCGATGTTCATCACAAAGTTTAAAGCAGTCGCTGAGCTAAGTATCGCTAAGTGTCATCGAGCTAAGTTATTAAGTGCAGTGCAAAATGCCTTTTGGATCGGGAGACATTTTGGGCCCAAATTTTTTTTTAACAAGAATATCCTTAGGACTTCATGAAATAATAAACATAATATCTTGGAAGACCCACCTGCTAGAAAATTTATTGAGGACTCTGTTCCTTATATTCACAATGCCGGTAAGTTTTTATTATTATATAATAAATTTGTTTATTAATATTATCTACCAAATTTGTCGATTTTCAGAAAATAACCGAGGAATCCATCCAAATCGGTGGATACCTTAATCATCGGCATATAGAACAAGTACGAAATTATCGGTGGTGCGATCGGCGGGAATTGGCCGAGCTATGGGACGACGCGGAGGGGATCGTGGAATGGGCACAGGATTACTAGTGAGATGACGTCTTCTGCCTCAGAAAATTGTTCGGCGAGGAATCATATCCTCCCGAACCTGTCAGGGAGGAATTATGGGTCTAGTGAGTATCTCTTTTCAATTTTAAATATTATTAAAAATAATAAAATAATTAATAAAAATTTAAATTTTTTAAGTTGTTTTTATATCGCTAGTACAATAATCAAAGGGGTAGTTGTAAATTAATCGACCAAACTAGCCAAAATTTGTTTATTTAATAGAAGTTACAACGCTTGGACTATATGGTTGTGGTCCTTTTCAAGTATAAACTGAAATAATAATTAATTTAAAAAAAAACGGTTTGAATACAAAAAACAGTAATATACATAAATGGATTTGCTATAAAATTTTGAGTACATACGTTCTTATTGAAACACTTCACAAATTTAAGTTAAAACAAATCATTAACATCTTGTTGAATTTTAAAGAGAGAGAAACATTGTATCAGTATGAAACTTTGTCAGTGACTGAAATATAAAAATAGGAAACCAAGCTAAACGACCTTTATTATTAGTACTCTGCGTTGATACCACTGCTT